>NC_066375.1:8545000-8702500 GCF_013377495.2 Cygnus atratus
GTGATAGGAATGGAATCGAACGTGAGGATCACTGTGTGACCCTATTACATGTGAAGTGTCTCTATTAGAGCTGCAAAGACAGCATGCCAGAGGAGCTGAAATGTGTTGATAGAAACAAACAGATATATCTTTTTAAAAGCAGTCAGAAACTCTGCAGTGTGATCCAACCGTGTTCTGCTGGAGAGGGCAAGATAGTCTATCCTAGGGGAAGATGATATTAACAAAGAGAAAGAAACCCCTTCCGCTCCATCACAGCACTTTCTGTACAATGAGCTTGCCAAATGGAAGCTGCTACTGTGGAAGTTGTTACTGCTATGACTGACAGCTGCTGTAAAATAACTTCAGCTACAGCATGGAAGGAACAACAAGAAATCAAAATGAAACAGATGTGGATATTTTGGGTATCCCCTTGGTCTAAAAGTTGAGTAAAATAATTGCTTAGTAATTAACAAGCTTGTTGCTATGCTGCTCCAGCCTTTTAGTCTGATGCTGATGAATTCCAGCATAAATTAAATCATCTCCAATCCAGAGACTGATCCTAGAACTAAAGTTGTATCCCTGCATCGCTTGAGCAACATCACACATTTGGAGCTTCATTTTGAGTTAATAACTGAGCAGTTTGTCCACAGTGGGCATTGGTAGACTTACACTTGACTACTGCTCCCTAGAGTAACGAGAGAACTGGGCTATGAGTTTGATCCTATTGAAGTCCCAGTGACTTCTGTCATTGCCACTGTATCCATGACATTTTGTAAGGCATCCCAGGCATTGTGTCCTTGGTAATTTCTCTTAGCAGCAGCATTCTGCTCTTCAGTCCTGTCCCTTTTTCAAAATCCTTTATAAAGATTAACAAGGAGAGCTCAGCAGCTCTCTGCCTTCATGGAGTTAGTAACAGCTCTGTGAGGACTTCCTGACTATAAAATAGTTGTATTTTCCACGTTTTTTTAACAACATTGAGATTTTGCAGGATAGTTCACTTCTGGCTTCAGGGGGAAATCAGGAGTTGTGTGTTGAAGCCGACCAAATTGCTCAGCATTAGTCTTTCAAGTGCCTGGAGCACTTTCCTTTCCCCCAGCTGCAAGAAGAGACCTGCTTAGCAATAAGGCAAAGCCCAGAGAGCCCATGACCAGTGCCATGTTCCCCTCCCAGTCACAGGATCCTGCATCTCTCTGCATTGTCTGTGTAGACCTTGGCAGCCCTCTAACCAGGTGGGCCTCCAGAGCTAAATGTAGGGGCACTTGAAAGCATCCCAGGAACAGGCAGGCACAAAGGAAACTAAAAGGACCTTAGCTTCCCCATGGCTGTGAGTTCTTGTGTCCCTGCTTAGAGAAAAGCAACACAAAATTATATTCCCACTTGATTTTTTATTCTTCGACCTTCATGTCTCCTGCACGCATGCATCTATTTTTCTTCAAACAGGAGCCATCCCACTGAAGTCAGCAGGACTCTGCTGGTGCTCTAAGGAAAGCATGCATATGCCTGGATCAAGTTGATATTTACAGAAGGCTCCTTTTGAATTGGCTTTTGATTATACACCTATGTAAGAGGGTGGACAGTGAGACTCTCTGTGACTTGTTTCCATGCAAGAAAGACGGTGAAAGATTGCAAAGATAAGCTTTAATATTACAGGCCTTTTTTAACTGCCATGTACAGCACTGAACTGGGTATTTCTGGTTGAAAGGGAACATAAACTATGATGCAGAACACTAAAGGATTTAGAAAACATAACCTTTGTGCATATGGTTTAGGTTTTATTATCCCATTTATTTATTCTGCTGGATATCTGTAGGATAATATGATCAATGAGTTGGAATCCTTCCTTGTTTCTACCAACAACAAATCAAACCATTAATAGGCCAATAAAATCCTGGGATTTGGAGAGAGGGGAGGAAGGGAAGTAATTGCATTGTTCTGATTCTAACGAGCCACATCTATCTTAAAATAACTGATTAAAGCCGCTGCTGGCACACAGCCTGTGCACAAAAAAGCTTGTTGCTAACAGGTGTGTAGTGCAGGGGCATGGGGACATGAAGTCACGCTGTGTTTGCTGCATGCTCTGTGCAAATGGGATGTGGGAAGCCCCTCTGGCTGGGGCAATGTCCTCCTGCTTGACCCTTCCCATACACCTCTGAAGCCACGGTGACAGGCTTGCAGCGTGGCCGGCCAGGAGCACACGGGGGTTTCTGGGGCACACCATGCGGCTGATAAATAGTTTCAGGGATGCGTGATTGCATAATGATAGCCACATTCATTCACCTGTCTATCAAAAGAGATGCATTAAAGTTTGAGCTCTCTTCCCATGGGTCCACGAAGAGACATTTGAGTGTTAGCTTATAGTCTTTAACATTCCTCCTAACAGTGGGCTAAGTGCAGTGGGGTTAAACAGAGTCCCTTTTGCTTAGTAATCCATTAGCTAATGGGTGTGTAAGCCCATCAATTTTCTGTTTATTCCCTAACCCCATTAGGGTACACCTGCTGTGCATAAAAAATACACCTGACAAATCAGAGTGATAGTTGAAATAAAATAAATATCAAGTGTTGTTATAGCTGATCCATAGTGTTTAAAGCAGAAAGGGCATAACAGTGATTTGTGAGGGCGGAACAAAGTACAGCTTGCTGGCTCATGGTTGACATCAATCCCCTCACAGTCTCTCCGCTTCACCTGTAGACTCCAGCAGTCGACAGCCTCCTTCCCCAGCCCCGTCGGCCGCTCCGCAGGGCTGCCGTTCACCTTCAAATGCCGTCTCCAAGTGCCTTCCGGAGAGCCCCAGCACTGCTAAGTGATAAATTAATTATTTGGGGTGGGGAGGGAGAGAGTGTGAGAGCTCGCAGGCTGCTCTTCCACAAAGGCAGACAGAAGCTTCAAATCTGTCTCCAATACCAGGCCATTTGTTTTGTCACTTCATCGGCTTTATTTATTTATTTATCTTATGGCTCCCCTTGCGATTAAAACTGTTGAAACAGCTGTTAGCTGGTAGCAACTTTCATTGTGCTATTTCCTGACGTCAATCAGGCGGCCGTGGGGCTGCAGCAGTGATCAGAGCTGCGCCGGGCGGGAGGAGAGGCAGCAGCATCCCCGTCTGTCCCCAGCCCCTCGAGGACACACGGGGGCTGCCGGTAGCAGCTGAAGCAGCCATGCAGCCTCATGCTCAAGGGGTAAATCAGGGAATAGCAGCTACGAACCTGTGGAACTCACTGCCAAAAGCCAACACTGAAATTAAGAGATTATTGGAGAATTGAATAAAATGCAGATTTATGTTCTAAAAAAAAAAAAAGAAAAAGAGCACCTTCACCACCAACTGGGGAGGCTGATGAGGATAAGATGAGCAAGGTCCTTTGTTCAAGGCAGTCTGTCCAGTGTGGAGAAACTCCTCAGGGCAAATGAATGGGCTTTGAACAAGCAGGTCTTGGCCTTCATGGGCAAGAGCTGGATGCCCTCTGCCATCACGGTGAGGATGCTGAGCAGCTGGGCCAGGGAGGGCAGGCAGAGAACAACACAAGCAGATGGGGCACTAGTGTCTGGGGTAGCCTCTGTGCCCATCAGCCCAGGATGGGGAAGCTTTGCAGTCTTTGTGAGTGTGGAAATGTGGGTAGAAAGCTACTTGAGCCAAGGAAAGCTTAGAAATGAGTTTCAGGGGTCAGGGGCACACAGCCTAAGCTCATGTGTGAAGGGGACCGTGACCACAAATATCACTACTCTTTTTACTATTGAAGCAAACAAACCTTGTGCAGATTTTCTGCAACACTTTAGGTACCTCGGGGCTGAGTGTGTCAATTTGGGGCTGCTGAATCCACAGATGAACAAGCTGAAGAGCTCAGCTTAAACCTGGCTGAAGGCACATTAATAGAAAAAAAAAAAAAAAAAAGTGAGAGAGACCAGGTGAACACAATCATGAATGGAGCCTGAGAATTGCCAAAATCTTCAGTCTGGATAATGCAGAGGAGGGAAGGGTTTGTGACCATGGCCTGGATTGCCCAATTCCTTAGATTTCAAGCACCACTGATGGGTGAACGAACAGCGATAAAGTGAACAAAGCAAGTCATTGGTGTTGAGTTGTATTATCCGCAGGCTTCAGCATTTTCCAGCCGAATGCTTGCCACTTCTTCCATCCCAGCCCACTGCTGCTATTATTTTTACATCATGACTGTTGAGGAGTGTATCATTCATAACATACCTATCATAGAGAGATTCCTTTTTAAATGCTTATGGAGATAGAGGGCTACAAACCCTGGGAAATCAGCTATGCCTAATATATTATGTAGAAGTTCTGTAATCATTATTGAACTAAAGTGCATTGAGTAAGTGGATAAAATCAGTCCCACTGTAGCATAAGTCTCCAGAGAGCACAGATAAAAATGCCTCGTACTTAAGTAGAAAAAGGTAACAAAATATTTCCAGTCCCAGCAACTGCATTTTTCCCCCCTGTATAAATAGGGAACCCTCAGGAGAAGGCAATGATGCAGCAGAGGTTGAAGGCAAAGTTAATGGCGGCGCGGTGGGGAGCTAGACAGTGCCTGGGGCAGGCTGATGATGAGCAACATGCCATGGAAATGAGGCCGAAGGCAGAGCCCTTGATGGCAGGGGCAGCAGGCAAGGAGGCAGAGGGGCAGCAGGCAGGCCCCCCCATGCAAAGTTGGGGGGAGCAGCGTGGGTCTGGGAGAGCATGGAGAAAGGCTGCAGCATGACAGCCTCCAGATGAGCCTGGTACAATGTCTGAGCTCCCCTTTCCTCTAAACACTGTAGGAAAGTGAACGTTTATGTCCAGGGTTCACCTCGAGGCTTGCTTTTCAGAGCTTGTCATGGCTCTTGCATGGAGTGACTGGTTCACGCAGTTTCCCACCCCAACACGCACACACCCCTGCAGTTTTGTGCCTCCTGAGCTGAGCTGTTGCCTTTCTACAAAGCACACTCACTGGCACGTTTGTCTTGAGGTTATTCTCAACCAGGTAACCTGTGCCCCTTCAGAGCACGCCTGTATGTAGCTACAGACATAACTGGACCTTCCTGCTCTCACATGCATGGTCAAGAGCTGCCAGGCTGCAGTGACCCACCATGCCATGGTGCCTCTCTGGTATACCAGCTGCAATCCCACTGAATCCCTTCGAAGGGATTACAGTGTAAGGCAAAATTTGACATGAATAAATGTGGGAGAATTAGAGCGTCATATACTTTACCCTTTCTGTGACAAAGCAAAAAATTTCACTCCCTCTTACATAAAACAGGCTTTGGCTGGAGTGGAACTATAGCACACTTTGTTCTACGTTTCAGGAAAGGAGTCGGTGATTATCTAAATATATTTTTAGGAGAGATCGTCAAACATGCATTCACATTTATGTCAAAGTTAAATGAAAATAGGAAGGAAAAATGTGTTAGAGCACTGTGTTTGCTGCTCCTGTTGTAAGCCTACACAGAAAAGCCACCTAGAGTTGCAGTCCCTGCTGTTAGGCTGCGACCTGGATAGTCATCGGCATTCGAGTCCTGGAATGACTATATTAAAGTTTTCAAAGATGTGTGCTCTTTCACATGACCTGCCAATCATGTTGGAGCAATGCCATAAGCTCTGGGCTAGCTGTATCCTCAAGGGCACCAAGGAGAGGAAGAGAGAACAGAGTTGCAGGGTCGGAATTATTACTTATTTATCTAAAGTATTGACCTGACCTGCCCTACTGAAATATCAGCATTAGATGCTGGGGTAAAGGGATGCCAGAGCCAGATCTTTCTGGGAAATAGGGGAAATGGAGATAACTGAGGCCCAAATCAAGCAGCATCCCATTGAGAAAAGGGGGGTGGGGGTTGGAAACGACACAACAAAGGTGGGCAGGGAGGTGGCACTGGCTCAAAAGAGTATGACCAGTGTGTGGGCAGCAAACAAAATGACCAAATGTCTCACTCAAGCACCAGCAAGCACCGGTGTCAGACCACTTCACAGCATCACCGAGATGTGCCCATATTGCACAGGGTGAAATCTGAATGTTTACAGTTAGGTTTTGCATGTATTTGTCACCACATGGTAATGAAATGTGCTTGTGAAGGCAGGAAGAGGCGAGCAGAAAGTGTTGCTTAAATAAAGTCATTGTGGCTGGAGCTGAGAAATCAAAGGGTCGCATCTCTGAGATGATATGGACACTCCTCTTGGACTCCCCACTTCTCTGTCTGAAATATGCACCCAGGTCCAAGCGAGGAAAACAGCTTGAAGTGGAAGTGGAAAGGAAAAAAAAAAAAAAAGCTATTCGGATTCTCCAAGAAAATGAGGGCAAGTCTCCTGAAGACAACACTGCTAGAATTTGTCTTGCTTAGCCCAGCAAAGTGAAAACTGCCAGTGACAGCATTTGTTTGCTGTGTGTCCAAACAGGAGGTCTAACACAGGAGAGCAGATGAGCAGATATTCAGGTGCATGATCAAGTGTGTAACGTTTGCTGTGCACCAGAGGACCGAATTTCAGTGACAGCTTCCCTAATAAGGTTACGAGGGTAAACGAGCTAAATGCCCATAAGATGCAGTGGATGTGTTCCTGAAAAAGCCTGGGCAATGACGCCTTTGATAAAACTCTTCTAAAACTACTGTCCTGTAAAACAGGAGGTGTCTGGAGCTGAGCTGGGGCCTCCAGGCAATCATTAGAACAGAAGCCTGCTTTGAACAAGAGGACCGGTGAACAAGGGGCAGAAAAACAGAAAGAAGCTGAGGAAATCAAGTGTATAACATGAAGTATGTCTTCAGCTAATCCATGAAATGGCAGAAGATACATGGACTGTGATGCTAAGCAGAATTATGTAAATGATTATGTGAAGCAGCTGTGGCATGAGCCCGTAGATACAAAGAAGGGCTCCAAAGGGAATAAACATACACACAGACAAGGCCAGGAAGCTAACAGTGAGGGAGCTTCTTTTGCTGAGGTTTCTTTAAACTAAATAAAAAATTAGAGGCATTCCCATACAAAAATACAACCAATCCCACTGCCAGGCAAATTCTCATAGGATCCAAAAGGCTGAAGCAGAAATCTGGTTCCAGACAGAGAACCATTATGTAACCTAGAACAGGTTGCCTAATATTACACCCCACATTTTTCAGACTGCTTTTTAGCCACATGTGAACTAACATTTTTATTTTTTAACAGTGCACCAAGCACTCAGAGAGCCCTTGGCTGCAGTGATGCCTACCAATATTCACACCATCTGAACGAGGACTAGGAGAATTATCTCAGGCAGAAGACACAGATCTCTTGTGTGGACAGAATAAGTAACAGGCCAACAGCTCTCTTTTCTCTAGCAACTACTGGGTTGGATTTGCTAATATTGAAGAGGTAGCCAAAACTTTACATTGCAAGAAACCACTTGCAGCTGCTTACATTTGTAGCGAATTTAAATTTTGTAAGTAAATTTTAATTTAATTTAAGCTGAAATCTCAACATCAATATTCCTACCAAAACAATGCTCACAGCCTTGCATTATGCATGGCATTTAAAAGTTTTCAGCTGTCTCTAAAGTCTTCTGTACAACAGCCACCCTTGAGGCCTAGCTGAATGCCAGTGTGTCAACCTTCCTCACCTCAGAAATAAAAATTCTTATCATCCTCCCCTACTAGAGGAGTATAAGAAAAAAATTAAATACCTACAGCCAGTCTAGTGGATGATGGATGTGTCATTTAGAAGTGGCAGTAGAACAGATACGGTTTACAGGAGCCTCCTTCGTGGTCAAGGAGCTTGTTACAGCTCAACATACTTTGATGCACTTCTTGGAGCTGGCCATGAGGTCTAGGTCACTGAAGACCTGGCCCTGAGTCCCTAAGGAAGTGTTACTGTTAACTTAAATGATACCAAGATGAAAACTTAAATCTCCCTGGGTATCTGGCAGTGCATCTAATATACCTTTGTCTTGTACTTCATTATCACTGTGTTCAGGCAGCCAGCTCTTTGCAGTTGGGTACCTACCACTAGATATGCTCCTGAAAGCCACTAGAAATATAGGTGAGCTCTTCAAGCAATTGATAGAATTAAAAAAAAAAAAAAAAAAAGGAATTAGTAATAATAATGATATAAGGGTGAACATACAGCATTATGTGCCAGCATCCTTTGACATCTATTAGTGACAGAGTAAGAGGAGTTTCAGAGCACCAGTATTTGCAGTGTTTCACCATGAAATTCCAAGAAGTTCTGCTTCTCCTTAATTTCAGAAAGACAACTCTGTAGCCTCTGGCTTCTACATTTTAGTTTTTCTCATCTACTAGCCAGCAGAAGTAGAAAAATAAACACACAACTAGGAGCTGTATTCACAGACAGGAAGTAACTTTAATTAAATATTGTGAAAGTTGAAAAGTTTTTACAGCTTGAATTTCTGCAAAAAAATTATAACAATCTCTACAGTAGTTAGTTTCTCTAACAATAGAACTGTACAGTGTGTGTGTCTATTCAAAAAGATTTAGATAAGAAGGTGAAAGGTTAGTAGTTTCAGAGATGACTTCATTTTAGCTGCATCCTAGTACAACTGTGAGGAAATAGGCATACGTTATGCAATCCAGTCATTGTGAAGCTTCACCTTTTTAAAACTGAAATCTGGACGTTTCCACTTAAAGCCATATTCTGTAAACAGCTGCATCTTTTACTTTGTAAAAGATAAGGGTGGTGCAGGGGAATTTTTATAAAGTCCCATTCATCAGATCACTATAAATAGCTGCAACAAAACAAAATTATGCACATTGTCAAAGGATCTTTGGACACTGGTGCAGAAGACTACAAACATAGATGGCTAACACTGGTGTTAAAATTGCTATGACTTTGAGTGGAGCTCTACAAGAGTAATTGATGGTGTCACTGGACAAAATATGGCTTTAAATTTGATTACATTGTCGTGCTGTTGCTTACTATGTGAATTAGAATAATTGCTTGGAATACACAAAAGCAATAAACTGATGTCTCTCACATTTTCCAGTTTTTTCTCCTTTTATTTTCTCACCATGAAAAAAAAATCCTGTTTTTTTTCCCTTCCCCTAAAAGATCACACTGCGACGTTCTAGTGAAAACCATTGCAAAATTCATACAGGAAGCATGCACAGTTGCAGCATCGTTGTAAATGATTTCTTGCTCGACTAGAAAAAAGTTATATTGTTTTAAGGTAACAAAACAGTTCTTTTGTGCTTTTCAATTCCTTTTTTTTTTTTTCTTAGAATGTTAGTGATGATTGACAGTTCTGGTGCACAGTACAATGTACAAGTGAAATGAATATGATTTGCATTGTTAAGGCATCCAATCTGCTGGTTTATATTTATGTGAAAGACAGAGAAATATACAAGCAGACTTAAGAAAGAAAGTATTTTCATTGAGTTCTATGAAGTTTCTCCCCATATTTAATGCACAAAAATGCGTCACTCCAAAGAGGAGAAATCCCATGCATATTAATAGAGTAAAACAGCATTAGTTTTTGTTAAGCTTCAAAAGCAAAGGATACATTTTTTTTTAAATCTACATAACTAAATGCTACAAGAATAATATGCTACCTTTTGCCATATATTGGAAAAAACTTCTTAACTTACAAATAATACAAAAATAGACAATGGCTTTTGGGTGGAAATTAAAAAAAATGGAAGCATGATTTTAAACAATACTAAAAAAAAAAAAAACTATAAATGAAATGTTTTAAAATCACATTTGAACAGCTAATACAACGGTGAATGACCAAACAAATCAGCACTTTTCACATAGCAAACATACACAATAAAATAAACTGGGGTAGGGGAAAAAAAGCAATGTACAAATTCCAAAGATAAATACATTATTTATATGGATATTTTACAAAATCCCCTTTAAAACAAACAAACAAAAAAGAAACCCCAGGAAACAAAAAGCTTTTTTTTTCTTTAATTAATTTTGCAAGTATGTGCAAGCTAAAGGTAGTGAGCTCTTTTTGCAAAATATGCAGTAAAATTCTTTATTGTGATATTGAAAAACTGTCTTAAGACATTAAAATGTATAAATAGAACAACAACTTTGGCAAAAAATCACAAAAATCTACAGTATTTATAACTACATACAAAACACAACAGCAAAGAAAAAATATCAGGTAATGTATCTTCAGAGCTTTGCTGCCTCTCTGACTAATAGTTTTTAAGAACACTTCCCAGGTAATGATAGCAAATTTTTTTGTAAAACAGAAGCTATGGTTTTGATTTGAAATCTTCCTAACAGCCCCCCCCCCCCATGCCCCAAACTTGTGTTTTCATTTGACTATTCAAAAGCAGTTACCTGTTGCTTAATATATTATGATACAAACTGAGAGGGTCGACCGATACAGGACCAATCCTAGCAGGAAGGTGACAAAAATGTGTGCTTTTACATTGGGAGGATTCAGAACTGCAGAGGAACCTTTTCTCATTCTGCCCCATAAAAACAAATAGATCAAGAGGAACCAGGGTATGACAAAAACACCCTTTGGGTGATGGCCACAGTCTGTGTCTTGTGAAGGCTATGCAAAATTTAAATGGCATTTTATGCACAGCTCCGGCGACACTAAACTTCAGGAAGGCCACTCATTTGGAGAGTCTGATATATAAATTAAAGACAGCCGTGATAATCTAATCCTGCGGTTTTAGCGGTATATCTAGAAGAACTGGATTCTGAGCTCAAGAGGAAATGTGTTTATTTGTGTCCTTACCTAATCTTTCAGCAACTTTTTTTGTTGCATTATTTACACACTTATTTAGCCCAATAGCAAAGACAGAGGTTACGAATCCCACCCCTCATCCTGCCCTCACCATCCAAAAATACCAGCTTTCTAGGGAGTGATATCTATTTAATGAGAACATTAAAAATGCATCGTATTAGCAAATCACCACTGGATAAGCAACCTGTATGAGCCGACCCTTAATTACATGATCATAATTCTTCTACGAAAAACTAACTGGCACTTCTATTCTGTCCCATACAGACTTGTATGTAACTGACACCACTTCATTTTTCTTTACACAGCTTTAAAAAAATTCATAAATTAAAAATGTGGAGTTCCATTGCTAGTGTCCCTCGCGTAATTGGATGATTTATAAAAGACAAATGGTATTGAGTTAAATCAAGCCTTTAAAAAAAAGAAAAAAAAAGAAAGCCCCCAACCCCAGAAAACAAAAACAAAACAAAACTAAACAAAAAAAGGTGGATTTTTTTTTTTTTATCAACATACAATAAATATATCTCCCAGTTATTTGGGATGGACAGCTTGAATCAACACCTTGCAATTGCAGATTGTTAATTTCAGTATTTGCAAGGATGGTGATTTTTTTTTGTTTAAAAATCTGCAGTTATTGTAAGATTCTTCTTTATTTCTTTTTTATTTTTAAAAAGGCCTGAGTAAAAAGTTCCACTCTGGGACTTGTATCAGATTCTCTCTGAAGCAGAATTCAACCTCTTCATTAATAAAATTCTTCAAGGCAATTCTTTCACATGGGGGGAACAATCATACCAGATATAGCTGTCATAAGGAGAGGAGAGGGGGGGAGAGAGAGGGGGAAAAGAGTTACTTTTGTGCATTCTGAAGCAACTTTTAAAATCCTCAGCATTTTTAAACATTTACTAGCAACATACGTGGCCATACTGTGAATTAAATTTACATATAAGTATGATGCAATAAAGACAACTACATGCACATTAATCCCAGGAAGCCTCATTCTGATTGGAAAATGTTGTAAATTGCTCTGTTGAAATCAGTGACCTTGCAGAGTAAATGCAGTTCGCCTGATGTGAGAATCATCCCCCAACTTAATTTTCAGATTTTAGTTTCAAAATCTCAAAATGTTCAGAAGACTTAAACCTGTCCCAGCCATTGCCACACATTCTATTATTTTTTAAAAAGAAAAGTACTTGCTCTACATATGAGCAAATGGCTGAAGTCCCACAAGCCACAAGTGTTACAGATCTGGCAGTGTGTGTGTTGCATTAGGCAGAGTAACAGTGGTTCGTTTTCCTATGCCAGTTTTCTCTTACTAGTTCGCTGTTCAGCCCTGAGACTTGTGTATGCATTTCCAGGTGCTCAGAAAAGGACTTAAGCCCTCAAATCCATTTTTAAGTTGAAGTAGAAATATGCCCTTAACTAACTGATGGCTTTGCAGACCAGCAGTTCATGGTTTTATTACACTTGTAGCATATTTCGCCAACTACATTAAATGAACAGTACGTTAATGTTAATTTAGAATGTCCTCTCTTTTGTTGGCTAAATTGCATCATCAGTATTCCTTTGATAAGCTTTCTAACCTCAGTTTCTACGGAACCACCACCTCTCTTACAGAAGAGACATTTATTAAAAGTCACTAGGTAAAATCTTCCACCTAGCTTGACCTCCAGGTTGGTCTGGAGCGTCCAAGTGACACACTGTGAGCAAGCACATCATTACAGGAGGTAGTCCTGTAAGTTAATGATGAAAGCTGTAACAACAATGCATCTTTAAAACACCAGTTGTATGGTTATTTGCAAAAAGGTATAAAACAGATTCGCCTTCAGGTTGGCGGCACTTCATGGGCACATTATTTAAATGCTAGAACTGACTGCCATCTCAGACATCTGGACATGTAATTTCTTAAGGAAGAACTCAACCCTGTGACTGGTGCTGATTCATTGTGCTTTAATTACAGCTGCAATTATTTGATAAGAACAGAGCCAAAGTAAAAGGCTCACAGATTTGGGGTTGGAGGGGGAGAGGAGGGAAATGTTTTCTCCGCAAACACCACCATATGTGCAAGAATTACAAGTCTAATCAGCAAGGGGAGAACAGCTCGAGTAAACTGCACTGATTAAATGAAATAAAATGAGAGGAGAAGGCGAGAATGCAAAACACATCCACATGTTTGCAGCAGGCCATCCTCAGAGGTGACATGTTGCAAGTATACAGCAGAATTTCGATTCCTGAATTTATTATTCCGCAACATTTTTATATGGAATCGTTATACTGATTGTTTTCACTCCACATAAGGGCTCTTCAAGGTGCTGGAAATTAAGATAAAAGGGATAGAGAGGTGAGTTAAGTTGTTTATGCCCTACAAGAAGACACTCAAGTGAGTTGTATAGCATTTACTGACATAGGATGGTTTTTTTTGTTGTTGTTTTTTTTTTTAAGATTCCTTGCCAATTTTATCAACACTGGATGAAACAAAAACAGCTTTGTTAAAAATAAATAAACAAATAAATCCCAAAAGATTTTGTTTCAAGAGCATCTCACATAACAAGCCCTGAATGCTCACAAGTAGGCTTTCCCCTTGTTACGTGTGACTGAAAATGAAGCAAACCCAAGTCAGGCAATGCTCTCACTGTTTTGGTACTCAGTTGCTCCCTGCTCTGCTCCTGGGATCCTTACACTGTAGGCCAGGGTATGGATCCTGGTCCATGGACATCTGCCGACATCCAAGGCATCAATAAAATAGGCAATGACAGCAATGGGTACAGTCAACAAGACTGTAATTATGCTTGTGGCAGTCCTATGAGGCAGTCACCCACAGCTAAAGGTGAGAGTGTAATTTTCCCTGTATGAATGAAAGAAAGGGACATGGGCAGGGACTCGAGTCACAGCTTGTGGTCCCAGTTCTTCTAGCTCACTATATTACATTGAGTAATTTGATTTGCTTCTGTTTCTTACCTGTGGATAAGTTTTATCCCTATTAAAAAAGCACTTGGAGATTTCAGGATGGCACTTGCTTAGTAGAACACTGAGGTGGAACAGCAGTGCTTGGACATCAGAGAAGTACGTTACAGCACAGAGAAGAGCACTGCCAAGAACAGTGCTCCTTCCTTTACTGCTCAGATATGTAAGGAGTTAAGCAGATGGGAATGGATAGAGTCTTCCTGTATGTGATGAGTGCAACTGAACAGAATCAGATGGCTAATCAATCCTCTGTTCACACTACTTCAACATGTTGTCCTTTTCATACCTCTAAATTCCAAATTTAGTGAAACTTTAAAACAAAATGTTGTTTTGCTTTAGAAAAATTGCATATACTTCAGAAAATGTCAAAATATTATTCCAACAACAACCAAAAAAATCTCAAGCTAAAAGATTCATTAAAACCAAATCAATTTCACCAAAATGTGGCCAAGAATTGCCTCTCTCTTGGGACAACATAGCTGTCTACTCTGTAGGATCCCAACCAAAGGTGACATAACTGCAATTCCCCCCTTCATGACTTAGATATTTTCCCACAGCTACATATCAGCCGTGCACCTTTTGCCATTGGAAGTAAACAGTACAGATGCAGATCTTAGCTCATTTTTTCAAAGCATTATTGCCTTTGAAGAGCTCTGAAATTCTGAATTAAATTACAAGGCAAATGACAAAATGATCTCTTTTCTGCCTAAAAGCCTTGATATTTCCATTCTTTCCAAGTCTTCATTTATATCACTCTACTTTTATTCCAAAAGTGCTACATCTAGTCATGCAAATTCTCTCAGCTGTAGCTTGTTATTGATCCTGAAAACAGAGATAGCAGTGGGAAACACTGTAGGTATGAGATCACAACACCTCCAAAAAGAGAGGGCAGAGACTAGAAAAACTCTCACCAATTGGCATTATTTCTTTTATCATACACTAATTTGTATTTGCCACTAACAAATTACAGAAATAATGTATTTTGAGTTTTACAAAATTGCATGGCAAAGAGAACAACAGATAAGCCTAGCTGTTGTTTTAGTGAGTTCTGCTGATATCTGAGCTACATAAGGAAAGCTTGATTGCTTTCTGATGTATCCAGAAGCCCAAGAGAGATAAGACAGCCTCCTTATACAAGGTTGTTTATTTAAGCAATAAGGCACAACAGGCAGTGCATTTCTGAGTCATTATTACAAGCCTCGGGTGGTGTCAGAAGGCATGGGGCTAAAGGCTGTATGTCTTTAACTCACCAAGAAGTTCAGCAATGACCTAAAAATGAACCATCTCTTGGTGGCTCATTCCTATTATAAAAACTGAATTGCTAAATAAAAATTAGGGGAAACACTCAGATCTGTGTGGTTTCTGGGCATTACAGATCTGGATGTGACATAATGAGGAGGCAATCAGCAAGCCCCAGTTGCATCCGGCACTCAGCTTATTCCATAATTGTTTTCCATAACCCAGTAGGCGGAATCTGGGAATTCTGTGTCTTGTGAAAGGAAAAACAGTGCTTGAAAAAACCTTCTCCTGTTACTTGCTTTTTCTCTCTAACCTCAACTGCATACTGGGACAAGTTGAAGAGATGACAAAAACATTAATATGTTCAAAAGCTTCTGGCAGTCAACTCTTACCTCCTTTTTTATTTTTAATTTAGAGGCAAAACATTTTTAGCTGCTGCCTTGAACATCTGTAGCATGTCAGCAGTACCGAATTTTTAAAACACATAAAAATTTGTATTCTAAACACCACAGCTCATCTGAAAACTTTGTTGTGTATGACTCTTGATGCAGTCTGTATTTATAGCAATTCTTACTGAAGGCACCCAAGTGCTGTTTATCTTTTCCCAGTATTTTCACAATTTCCATGTGTGCTTGTGTGCATGCATACATCTCCAAGGATTCATCCTTCCAATTCATCAGTGTAAAATGCACTGAGGACAATGCTTCCCTTCAGTCACAATGGATCCCAGCTTTTATGAATGAACTCCTTGCGCTCTGTCTGCATATAGATTTTTCAGCTGTAACAGTGCTATCAGCATTATGCCTGCAAGCCCAGTGTCTATCTTTTCAGAGGCTGTAGAGTGACACGTGGAGTCTGTGGAGCCATCCTCCCCCTGCTCTGTGCAGCTCCTCCCGAACACAGCTTTAAAAATGAAGGATTTGTTCCCTGCTCAGTGCTCTTTGGATAATTTGCACAGGCACGTGGAAAGGAAAATAGACGTCAGGTCTGGGGGAAGCACAATGCATACCGCAAAATCTTTCCCACCTCTGGCACAGCTGGAGGCAGCTGGCTGCATCTGCTTAAGAAAACTCCTTGGTCTAAGTGAGCATGAAAACATCTCTCTCAGCACACTAATGCACAGTGAGGTAATTATACAGAAAGGTTTAGGCACAGTGTTGGAAAACAGGCTGAACCAAACAATGAAATGGGCAGTGCTGGTCTTTGCAGCATCCTCAGTTTGACGAGCTTTTGTCTGCCACTCCCTGCATCAATGCTCCAGAATGGATTTAGGTGCTAATGCTGGAATACTTTGTAACAAGAGGGGAAGGGATGTAGAAAAGGAGCAGCCCCTTACTACCAACATTTGAAGAGGCTTTCAAAGATGCCCTGCATCATTTGTGGAAATTAATTGGCACAGAAGTACATTAATCAGTGCTAACTAATATTTGCCCTGATATGAGTTAAATTGGAAAATGCTGCTGTTGGTTTGTAATGTGTCTTCTATTTATGAAAGGCAAAGGTTTGTGCCAAGCTCTGTAACGGTCTATTTGCTCTCAGTAGGATCTCTGCACAAGTGTACTATGACAAAGGAAAAAAAGGAAGGGAAGATTGAGTGACGTACTTCAGGAGAAGGCCAGCCCCTGGAGAGACCCTGCAGTGGAGTACTTGCTAGAGTCCACAAAAGACTGGTCTGATAATGGACGACAACAGGGAATAAGAGAGGAAAGAAAGAAAAAGGATGGTATTAGTAAGCTGAAATATTACTTGTTTTTATCATAACAGTAGGTCTGTGCTTTAAGAGACACAGCCTCCCAATTCATCAGTATTAGTCGAGTTAGAGGTAGGGTGGTTGCCAAACACCTGCAAGGTACTAGGTGGGCTGGCGGTGGAGTCCAGTTACTCTTTTGGGGAGGAAACTTTAGGACAGAGGCCACCAGGGATCCTCCATTGTCTCCTCTCCCCTTGGAAAACTCAATGTCGCTTAGAGCCTCGCAAGGCACTGGGAACTTACGGTTCTGAGAGCAGCCTTCTATGCTCCAGAGCTGGTTTCACTTACCTTGCAGGCTGTTGCCGTTGGTGCTGGTGCAGGTGGGAGGAGGAGACGTTTGCGGTCTCACAACAGGCGCAAAAGCACTCTTCTGTTTCACCGCTGAGACCATGTTGGCTGGTGAGAAGGAGAAAATCCCAGACGAACTGCTACAGTTTGAGGGGAGGCTAGTGGAGGAGGCCATTGTTGGACTTGATGGCACAACTAAAGGAAAATAAGACCCCCCAAAAGGCATACCTTAGTATTAGAAAGTCAGCACTACCGTAGAAACAAATTAATCCTGCTTCTTGGATGTACTAAGTCTAATTTCAAAGGGCCAAGACTTTTATTGCAGTTGGAGTTCTGGTTGCTCACAAAGTGTGATTGGTCACTGCAGGAAGCACACTTTTTTTTTTTTTCCCTCTAAGTGCTCTCAAGGACTCCCTTAATTCTCTGTCAATGCAACGATTATTCTAAGGTTTGGCATCAGCCGTTGCCCTGGTCAGAACAAATGAATAAGAAGGAATCCAGATTGTGCAGGTAACTGAGGGATTAGAAAACTGATGGGTGAGGAGAGTGGTTAAAGTACAAATCTGGATCTGGAATTTTTAATGTGGAAAGTTTTTAACCAGCCTCCAAAGACAGCATTTTGAGCAGTACTTGCTGGAAGATGGGTGCAGAAAGACCTACAGGGTTTCAGACACCCTGCAGAAGGTAGAGACACCCTTAAAATCTTTTTTTACTATATGATGCAATAAAGAGCTTTCGTTCATGTACTTATTATTGAGATTTTAAGTGTGTTTTCATGAAAATAAAACCAACTCCTTTTATTTTCAGACTGCATTGCTGACTTCCCCTCTTTGACTAAAAAAAAAAATATATATAAATAAATGTAATTAGTAAATCCTGTGTTTTCACTCTGTCCTGTTTAGAAACTGCATATATAGAAGATGGGGCTATGAATAATTACGTATTATAGAGTAAAATTCATATCATCTGGGCTTTGCATTATTATTTTATTTGCATTTATGTAGATAAAAATCACCCTATTTAAGTTCCTCTTTGAGAATCTGATATCATATTTGTTAACACTGAGGAAATCAATTAATGGAAATTAAATGTTCAAAGTTTCACAGTCTGACAGATACAATCTTAGTCTGAAGTCACTCTATGTCTGGAAGTACTTGCTAAGGGAGAGCAATCAAAGCACCTAAATTGAATTGCTACTATACAGCAATTAGTTTATTGATTTAATTAAGAATGCCACCTTTTAATTTTCAGGTCATGATTGAAGCATTTTCTGATTCAATGGATTAGGCATTAGCAGAATGACAGATCTACCAAGAAAACCTCCCAAAATATAACTAGAATAAAGAACCAGGGCTGGGAAGTGAAGTGCTATTCTAAAGAGGACTTTGTTCATAAATATGGAATTATACACTGCTTGAGTATTTTAAATGCATCACTGGCATCTGCTTCCAAAAAGAGATGTCTCATCAATCATGTTACATTATGAATTCAGAGAGTGCAAATTCTGTGACAGTAAATTCAACTTAATAAGTAAGTAAGGTACTCTGCAACATTATTTGTTACATTATTATTAGAGTACAAAATAATAACTGGTTAGCAATTCTTAAGTTATAAGTACTAGTTACATGGGTAAATATTTTATTCTAAATTTGTGGCAGCTAAGAAGCTTTGGAGATAATTTTTTCGATCAGAGTTACTACTCCTTTTTAATTCTGAACTCTAGCAACACAATTCAAAATCATTCATTATTGCTGTTACATCACTAAACTTAAGATTTGATGTGTAAACTATGGTTTGTCCAGCACTGTTTCTCCTGTCCATGCTAGGGTCTCAGCCCATAAACCTTTTTATATGACAAGACCTTCTGGCCTGATTCTGCTAGTAGCTTTCTGCAGATGTCTATGGAATCTGTTATACGACATGAGTAATGTCAGAGGAATTGGGCAGGTCCCATTCATTCCATTTTCTCATGTGAATAGGGACTACTGAGCTGTGGCAGGAAAGGTTCATAGGCATTTACCAACAGAAACATATATGTGTATGTAGGTATGTATATATATAAACGGGTTACAACATCTTTAATATTATAATGCAGAAAGTTAGTCCTACATATCAATATTTCTATAACTGGGACTGTAGAACATAAACACTTTACGCCATGGGATATATGTTTTGTATGACCTGAATCTTTATGACATTCTCTGTACAGTCACTAAAATA
Source organism: Cygnus atratus (assembly GCF_013377495.2). Classification (NCBI taxonomy): domain Eukaryota; kingdom Metazoa; phylum Chordata; class Aves; order Anseriformes; family Anatidae; genus Cygnus; species Cygnus atratus. The sequence goes on from NC_066375.1 coordinate 8,564,109, forward strand.
CAAACTCTAAGAGCCATTGTCACATTTTACTAATACTAAGTTCTCAGTGAAGTCAATATACTAGTTACAAAGCAAATGGCATATAAGCAATCGAGATTAGGCCCAATAGTAATTCCTAATGTGTATAAAGGTTATGAGCACATTATTTGCTCAGAGATCTTGGAAACATCATCATGCAGCTTATGGAAATGTCAGTCTGTGCCAGTATTATAGCAAACTTTTCTGCCCTTCATATCTTACTGTTGGAAACACTATTTTTCCTGCAGCAAATATGCTTAGCCTCCTTCCATACTCACTGCAACAAAAAGTGTGCACTGATAATATTTGATCAACTCCAATGGAAATTAAGTCAATTATGCCATCCCTGCTTTCTAGAATTGGCAATGTTGAAGACAGCATTTCGTATTTACAGAGTGCAAGGTAAGTTATGAAACTATCAGCCCAAATCATGAGAAGCATTTTTCTTTTTCAGCCCTTATGAGACTTCCAAATAATAACAACAAAATATAAAAACACATTGCTGGCAACACCAATGTCTTCAAAGTGCTTCAAAGGTCAGTGAGGGAGAGAAAGGGGAGGAGAGAAAGGTCCAAGCTCTGTTTCAAGTGCTCAGAATAGAAACTAAATATTGAGTATTACAGAAAAGTCACCAACTCCTTGTAATGAAAATGTACAAATACAGAAGAATCATATAATACTCACTGGCATAGGGAGAATTGGCAGCAGATCCATTCAGGAAGGTTGGAGAACCGCCTAAATTTGACATTCCAGCATTCCCATAGCCATTCATGCTTGTTGTGACAGAGTTATAATTTGTCTGCTGAGGGGTGGTGCTTGGCACATAGCCATGAGGTGACACGCTGCTTGAGTTGCGAGTAAAACCTTTTGTGGGGAGGGAATACATTTAGAAATTGGTGTTAGCCCAAGAGCAATTTCTTAAACAAACAGCTACAAGCAAGTAATTTGGGGCTACTAACACAGCCACTGTGTGCACAGGGAGGGGCAGGACTGACCACTGCTACCACCAAGTAACCCAAATTGTGATCTCTCACTGCCTCGGTCATTGCATGTGGGAACTCAAAGAGGGAGGAGGAAGGCTACAGCCTTCACTGGCAACCTGTTCCTTCAAGGAAAGATGACCATTGGGTATTCTTGGAATACTCGCTCTAAAAGAGCTGTTTGTAGGAGATGGAGTAAACATGGCCTATACTTTCAAAGTTAGCGGTACGTACTGAGTTAAGGTACGTTAAAAGCATGTGATTTCTGTTAAATGTCTTCTGATTTCTCTCATTTAATGCATCTCAAATTAGATGCTACAGCACACTTTAGAAAACACAGGGTAAATTTCTCAAAGTAGTGGAAAATCCTAAGTCTTCTTATCCTAGTCTGATCACTATGTTGGTAGAAAATGACCAAATTTGGCTCCAAGTTAAAATTTGAATTTCTACCTAATTCTGGAAATGGTCTTTGGAGAAACTCATATCCAAATACCCAAAAATGAGGATTTGTTTCCAGAAGCACAGGAATACAAAATATATCTTCACTCCTGGAAGGTGAAATATAAACTTCTCTTCCTATTGCATAGTACATCCATAAAATATTATGATCTGAAAATCATTTCTATTTTTTAGTATAATGCAAAATAATTTTTCTGCCCTTCTGAAAAGCAGACTCCTTCTAGTACTTTATCATTAAAATGGATTTTAAGTTTTGTAATAAAAGGAGCTGAGCAAAGGAGAGTGAGAAATGCGAAGATTTTTTAAAAAAGATGTTTGTCACTTTTTTAACTATAGAAATTAAAACAATACTGATTTGATTTTATGTAAAGTGAAAAATGCTCTATTTTAAAAATGAGGGAAGCTCTGAAAATGTCTTTGTAAATATTTCTATTTTTGCCCACTTTCAAAATTTAGAAAAATCTCAAACTCTGAAAAAAAAAAAGTGCCAATATAATGTCTCTTGCAAAACCAAATCAAAAAATAATGATGTGATACTTTTGTGTTATAAAGAAAGGCTATATAAGGCCCAGACTCAGAGGTCATCTGTTATCCATATTCAGGAAAATATGTAAGTACGTGCTTAAGTACATATTCAGGTTCATAGAAATTCTTTTCAAAATTTAAACACAAGTGCAAGTGTTATTCTGAGCAGACAGAAAGTGATCTGATACATGCATAAGTGCTTTTCCGGAACTGGGGCTGAAGTCACTAAAGAAAGCCCTATCTCATGACAGTACTGAGTAATTCGAAGTTTCTGCATGCAGGTGCAATGGTGTCTGTCTGGATGTACTTCTTGCATTCAGTTTTGAACCATCACTCTTTCACTTCTCTGTGTGTTTGCCTGACTTCTATCAGAAAAGGTTCAAAAAGAGAGGAAGACGCGTCTTCTCCTGACCCTGATTGGTGGCCTGTGAGGCTTCGGAAACATTGACAGCTAGTTGACCACTAAAGGAATTCACTCCCATCATTCCTGCGTGGACTGACGTGTTAGCAAGGGCGGGGAGCTGGTTGTGGTTGCGGGGGACACTGTAGAGTGCTTCTGCGATATCTGCTGCTCTTTTCAGGATTATTTCCTAGGGGACAAGAAGGGTAAAAAAGAATAAAAGAGTTACCAAGTCTACTCTGACAAACCTTTACTTACGTACTAAAATAAAACATTTCCCCATCCAAAGGAAAAACTAGATGCTTTTCTTTCTAAACCAGCTAGCTGACTGATAGCTGATGCTTATAGATCTGCTTCCTTCATGATAAATCCTGACAACTGTGGTAAGAGAGTTGGAAGCTTCAGTCCCAGTGGCCACATTTCTGTATAACAAAACAAATAGGCAGAATGGGACTGAAGCCTAGGCTTACTCCATCTTAAAGCTAAAATATCTTTAAGGTAAGACTGAAACATCACTGGTGGCAAGAAGTAATGCATATCATTGCCCATATTATACAGTCTCTGGTGACAGTGGGCAAATGCCCCCAGGGTTAATAACGTTGCTTTTGCAAGCACTAAATTCACATACTTTAAAAAGAAAGCAAGCAAACTAAACCCCATTCCAGATATGGCATTGCCCTATGTATTTATTCTTGTCTCTCATTATAGTATCATATACCTTTAGCCCCTGATCTATCTATACATCTAAGAAATAGCCATGTTTTAGAATTGCTGAAGTAGAATGCATTTACCTGGTTATTATGTGGCATACCATAGAGTGCTTCTACTAAATCAGCAGCCCTCTTAAGTATTACTTCCTGTCAATATAAAAACAGATGTGTTCCTCTGAGTTCAATAAACTCCTTGTGGGGGAAAACAAATATTAGAATCTTTTATATTGTTCTATCAGTTGCGCTGTGTTTTGTGTTTTGTTGTTTTTTTTTTCCTCCCACCACGTAGACCTTAATTTTAACAACACTCAGCAACCACTCAATGGTGTTAAATCACTAGTTCATCCTATTCACACACACGCTTAATCAAGTCAAAAGGTGAGAATCATTGGTGCTGCAAAATAAAATACATCACTCAATTGTCTCTACCATCTGCACCATAAACCACTCATCGGTTTATTGCAGAATACAATCCTGAGGTCATTTACTAGATTACTGCAATCAATGTCATTCAGAGCATGTTATGAATCCCTTCAATGTGTTTATTTTTTTCTTAATTGCATACTGCAGGAATTGTGACCTTATCCAGCAGGCCACGTTCAGAAGATATCCAATCAGTTCTATGATACTGGTAATGTAACCTTTCAACTTCTTTGGTTTGTATCTTGATATGACAGGTCAGGGTGGGATTCACGTACACAAATACATGCAATATGTGAGAATGGCCCAGTGCCATGAAGTGTTTCCTTGAAAAAAATCCCAGCATGGACAGCAGAAGTTAGAGCAGTCTTGGATATAGCTCTCATTTGGGGGCATAAATTAACTTTTTATTCCTCTTTCTTTTCTCCCTCCATTTTCTTATTTGTTCCTATTTGTACAGCATTTTAAACGGGCACTCAAGTAATGCTAGCATTTCCTGTGTTCTTACATTTTAAAGTGTGGTAAAATCTCTATCAAGAATCCTGATAGAAAATGTTAAAAACAAACAAACAAACAAACAAACAAAAACAACAAAAAAACATTACAGAATTAACCCAGACTAATTTTATTTTCATATTCTTTAAAGGCACCTATCAGATTCCCAATTGCCTGATCAAAAACAGTCCAGACTGTCCTTTAAGTAAAACACCATATTTTTGTAATTGCCAGCCCCTGCATGATGCTCTAATGAACTAACACGATGTTATTCATCGTGGTATATTTCTGTAGGTAGCTTGCAAAAATAGTAACAGTTCTGAGTATTTTACAGTTTTCTACAAAGTTAAACTTTTAGAGTTAAAATATTTTACACAATAGCCATATTTTATACCAAAAAGAAACAGTAATGCTCAATTTTCATATACTGTAGAGTCTGATCAGAAAATAGAGATATAATTGCGTTCATTTTGCTGTCACCATAACCTCTTCAAAAATCCTTGAACAACTCTTCAAATGACAAGCTTTTAGATGCATATTAGCATTTTTTTCAATTTTAAATTCTCTATAATATAAGATAAAACAGTTGTCATACTGCAGTAACTACTTATGACATATATAATGTCCTAAATTCAAAAATGAGATGGAGGATTTTTGTACTCCCAGTAAACATTTAGGCTTGCCTTCTGCTGCACACCCCTCTCCCAGAACACACATTTAAATTATTTTCCACATATGAAGTGAGATGTAATATATAATCGAAAGATTTTTGAATCGCTACATTGAAACAGATTCTGAGGAGTTAGTTTGCTACAGCCTTTTCTTTTTTTTTCTTTTTTTTTTTTTTCCTTCACGTAGCTTGACCACAACCACTAGCTGTATAATCATGGACAAGCAGACTGCAAGCAACATCCAGGTACAATCAATCCTTGTTGCTTTACCAGAGTCATCTGAACACTAAGTAGCCCTTTTTGCCTCATATTGAAGATACAAACTGGAGAAGTGTTTCTGAAAAATGTTATCTTTTTCAAATATGATTGTAGATGGAAAATTACTACACAGGTGTTTGACTTTGCAAACTAGGATTTATTTCACTTCAGTAGAAATTGTTTGCACTATATATTTCACTAATGCAAAATTAAAATGTGATACAGAGCCCACAAACTGCTTTGGAATATTGTTAACCTAAGCTGTCATTATGCCAAATTACTAAAAAAAAAAAAAAAAAAGGAAGTTTAAATAGTCGATTCTGCTCCACCTAACTAATCATAGTTATTTATGTAATGCTGAGCTAAAAATCTCAGAATGCATCTAAAAAGAGATTGAAGACCACGTTAAAAAATGAGGTAATTACATGGAATCTTACAGCTGCTCTACCTGATATCAAATATATTGCAGTTCCTAAATATTGGAAGTTATTTGATGCAATATTATACTGTATGTAAATAAAACTAATTGTCATGATGGTTTACTGAAGTATGCTTGACAAGTAGCATTCAATTTTCCTAGCTAGTCAATGGTTATCTTTTTCCAATATCTTCATAGCCTGTAAATTTGAGTTTCATACTTTCTCTAACAATATTTTCACACAATAAAAGCATTTCTTGTTTATGACATTTTCAGATCATACAAAGTAGATTTTACACAAAAACTCCTGTGTCAGATACTGGTATCTTCTATTCCAGAGCTGACGGTAGTTCTTACAGACACAAACTAGCTTTAAAGATACACAATAAAATGCTACTACAGACATGCTCAAGGTATTAACTTCTTGTTTTCTGAATGCATTTAAACCTTTTGCAGCTCTGCCTAAATTACCGTAGAAGCTACCATTATGACTTCACATACAAAGGAACCCCCAAAGTCCTCTATAAGTTAGAGCAACAGACCTTGCAAGGTGCTTGGATTGCGGTGACCAGAAAATTGTTCTCACCTCCATGTCATTACGCTCACAGTGAAGCAGCCCCCGAGCATGTTTGTGTTCGGGATCTAATATATTGCCTTTCAATCAGAGCTGAGAGCCACTGAACACATAGACAGAACATGACGAGCAGGTCAGGAAAGCAATAAAGATTTTACAGAGCTGTCCAAGGTGCTAAATTTACTCAATAATGGGTTTGGCACCATAGTGTTAACCTCTCATTTACTACCAGTTTGAGGGACTAAATTGAAGTAGCTGACTTCATTTACCTTGAAATGTATATTTTATGACATTATGTAAGTAGATTGAAAGGGCACTGCAGTTTTAACAATTTAAAGGCTAGAGCATGTTTAAGATGAAGCTTGAATATTTATTGTATATTGCACTTAAACTATATAGTATATTAAAATGCATTGATTAAATTTGTAAAAGGTATTATAAAAAAGGACAGCTAATATAAAAGATCTATGTCTTTTAAAATCCAATTGATACTGTATGTTACCACTGCAATGGTGATAAACAGATAGATAGGTGGACAGAGAAGCAGACAGACGTCAAAAAGTGAGTGAAACTCACATTCTACAAAAAGAAATCTCTGCACAAGCTCAAGGTCTGTTATTCCAGATTTTTTTTTTTTTTTTTGTTCACAGAAATTACTCTTTGCCTTCATCCTGGAAACATAGATTTTCATAGCAGTAAGTGGGCATCATGTAAGGTCCTTCCAATTGAATATGCAAGTGGAAATATTTCCTGAAGAGACAGAGTTTGACTAAAGCTAATATCTAATTTATGGGGGCATTTGTCAAAAAAGATCCACTCTTCTACTAATATTAAAAGTCTGACAGCTTTCGGGTTAGAATAAAGGACTATGCAGCATTTAGTTTGAGGGCCTTCTTGTCTTGCATTTTTTTCAAATGAGCATCATTTTATTTCTATAAAAATAAAAACTGAGCAAATATTGAAAAGAGTAAAATATTATAATATAGTACTTTATTTAAAATATTACTTAAAATATTATTATATATTATTTAAAACATTATTTAAATTATCATTATATATTACTTTTAAAAATTATAATATATTACTTTAGAGATTAAATATGATGCATCAGAACTCTGCCCTCCATACAGCTACACAACACAGATCCAGAGTCCATTTCTATTCCAAAGCTGAAGCTGATTTTCTACTGATGGATTTTATTATTATTATTATTATTATTATTTTGTGAAACAAAAATGCAATGAACTATTTCTATCAAATTTTCTTCCTGAAAATAGTAAGGGATGTTTACATTAAAAAAAAAAAAAGGAGAAGAAGAAGAAGAGATGGGGTAGTAAAGTCTGCTGTGACTTTGCATATTCCAAAATCACTGTAGGAAGGATTATATAAAGCATACGAGAATGACTGTGCTTTTAAAGCACGATGATCATAATTTAAATAAAATCCTCTTCTGACTAAATGTACCCTGGACCAACATTACAGTGACTTTGCATGTTTTGTTTGTGACATGCATTCTCTTTAGTAGGAATTCATTAATATCATAAAACTTTCATTTCAAGTTTTATTACGACAGACACATTTTGTGTCAAGTTCTATCATGATCAACAAATTTTGTGGCAGCTTTAAAAAAATCTGCTGTTGACATCTGCCTTTTTTTTTTTTTTAATAGGGTGTCTAGTGAATATATCCACTTTTGTCCCAACACTGCTGTGAGTCTAGTCAGCAAAAGGGTATCTAGAGTTATAATGAGTTATTCAGCTTTGGTAACTAAATTGGACAGTGTTCAAGGTACTTGTTAAATCTAAATGATTTTTGTCAAGAAAAAGCTGGCCACAATATATAATACTCATCAACCACATATTGTATTATTGAGACCACCAAAGGATTTATGTACTTGTGGAGGGCGTGGGGGGGAAGCAGTTCTAGCAGACTGTGAGGCATTTATCTTATGTGTTGTCTAGATATCATATCACCTTCTAATGCTCTTTAGCATTGTAATACAAGAGAGAGCTCATTCATCTTCTGAGAGGGTACTTAGGGATGATGATGTCATTCATACTTCCTTGACTCTTATGTCTGACCTCCTGGCTCTGCCTTCTAACTTCCTACTCTCATGGCTACTTGCAACAAAAAACCTTCTTCTACAGAGTCAAAATACTGAACAGCAGACTCCAGTTCCTTCACCTTGCAAAGGTCATGTTCTGCAAGTTCAAGTAAAAATTAAATATTTTGTGCTCAAAATTTTCCTTTGTTTTTCAATGGGTGAAACTTTCTATATACTAATATAGGATATGTACTAAAACTAAGTTTTAAATTTAGAAATTGTATATGCACTATACAATATTAATAATAAAACAGTAAAGATAAAGTTGTGAACACATCTTTTTAATTCTAATGGCAAAGATAGCGTTAGGTAGAAAGCCATTTAGAAGGATGCCGCAGATCTAAAATGCCAGTCATATAGCTTGGTATACAAGAGTTTCAGCCTGCCTATCACCTCCCATCTTTCCATATCAAACGGGAGCATTGCATTATTGTATCATTTGCAGCAATTATATTTTTATAAAAGACTCATAAAAGACATTCTAAATGTAGAGATCCTCCATTTACTGTAAAACTGAGCAAACTAAGCCAGCTTCATGGGAAGTATAAAATAGCAGGGCCATTTCACTAAAAAGATTTTTGTACTCACATAAAGATGAAAACTTCTCTACCAAACAAACAACTGAATTGTTTCCATATATTATAATTGAATCATACTGAAGAAGTAAACACCATATCACAACAACAGGAAGCAAAATGAGAGAGAAAGACAACATAGCTCACTTGAGGGATTAAAAAAAAAAAAAAAAAAAAAAGAAAGCTTCTGCTTACCGCTGCCTATAGGATGGAAGTGCACTGAATCAGTCCTGTTACTGAATTTCAATGGCAATTTCCAGAAAATAAGTCTACAGTGGGAGCTAGAACCTTAGCTTTTCCAAGCCATTGTAGTCTCATCAGCCTCCACCCAGACTGAAAATCACAGCCTAACTCTACAGCACTAAAAACAGTCATGCATGACCTTACCACCTGCTCCACAATGAGCCAACCTTATAAATAAAATATAGAAAGCCTATATGAGGCAGCAGGAAGAACAAACACTGATGTGCAAATGTGAGCAGGCATCTAGCCATAAATGTTGAGAATCAATGATTAAAACACCTCTTAACCACAAAGGTGAAAAATGCATAGCAATAAGGAAAACACACCCTACTCAAAAAATCTCCATTGGAAATACTGATGACAAAAGAAGGAACAAAATGATGGTGATCATCTGTAAGTCTGTCCTTGCAAGTCTCTCATCTTACCCCTATTATCCTCCTGTTAATTTGATGTACTTAGACACACACAAAAAAGTATCAGCCTCCTTTTTTAATCCACACCACTCATGCTGCTGGTCTTCATTTCCATAAATGATGGGCATGTAACAATGGCAACCGAATTAGTAGCTGGCACAGATGTGTACCTCATCTAGATACACAGCAACGTGGAATAAACTGGCATTAATATAGTTGCACTGGAATAACCCTTTGGATAAACTGACATTTGAAAGTCTGGATGCTCCCACCATATTATCATCAACTGAAGCATCTGGCAAGCAATTTGGACAGTTCTCTTGCTGAAAACTCTGGAGTTCTCTGCTAATACTAGGTCTCTAAGTCAAAGAGAGGAGTGGATGTGTGAAAGCTGATAAGCAGAACTAAAATCACTCTGCCAGTGTTTATAAAAGTGTCCCTCTTTTAGGGACTTTAGCCAATGGTGATTGAATTATCAATTGGTGATTGATAAAGACTCTCAACTATATCCCTCAGATGGCTGCAGAACTTTTGATTCTCCTAAATATGTTTACAGTATGGATTTCCCCAGATAAATTCACCAGAAAAAGGCATTTATAGCATTTAGAGATGGAACTATTCAGAGTTGTCAGTTTTTAACCCATGAGGCCATGCCCACAAAACAAGATTGGTAGAAATTACTACATTCTCTTCTCATATCTATTTACATCCTACAGCACATCAACTGGTATCTGGTAGATGTCAGTCATGTTTGGGATTCACTAACACTCTCATTAAGAAATTGAGTAAATGGTAACTCTCTGGCATCCTCTATAGCATTTCCCACGGGTTATCTTGCAAGCTCACACTGTGAGGATCTAAGGACAGATCCCCTCAGTATGAAACATAGCAAGAGCATGAAAGGAAACACATTTTCATGCTGTACAAGAGGTTGCAGCATTTACCCAGCAATGCAAAGACCAGTTTTTCTGCACATGGTTTTCCTTAGTTATGCAATCCCCTCTTTCAAACTATGATCAGTTTGTCAGGTCCAGTGAATCACTAGAAGGCAAAATCAATTATCTATAAACTAGATCGTGAATGGATAAGTCCACTTAAGGGCAATTCAGTGGCTAACAAACACTCTTCAACACCTTTCTTTACAGAAGTTCCTCCATCCTACCAGTTTACAGTGACTCATACTATTCCCATCTATCTAGGTTACAAAAAGGTTTCCCGATTTACCCATGAACATATGAACAAACAATAGAGAGCATTAGATTCTTCTCTTCCATCTGATTCAAAGGTTGGCCCCAGTGACCTAAAAGCATATTTCACATGCTAATTTTTTCTTTTATGCCACATCCACCTGCAGTCCCTGGGCAAAACATACAAAGAAACATGCACAATCTCAGATAGGAACCTCAAGCACTTCTTTTTGAAAATTTACCCCAAACCATTTCTGCCAGCACCTACACTACTTTGAAGCAGATGTTCATTATTGAATTTAATGAGCGTTTAGGTTTTTTTGTCTTTATTTTTGCACACATAAGATTTTGTGATAGTTCTTCCTCTGCTCTCCATAGTATTAACATTCCTGTTTCTTGAAAACAGCTGCAGATGAGAGTTGCAAGGAAAAAAAAAAAAAAGAGAGAGGGAGAAAAAGAGTTATTACTCACAGTCTTCTCCTGACCATTTTATACCCATATATTTTTGGAAACTTGTCAAAGTCCCCTTATGGAAGAAGAAGAATGTTTTAAATTATTTGAAGGGTCTGGACTTAAGCAAACTTAAAAAGAATTTGGTAAAATGAACAGAGACACTAAATTCTGAGACTGTCGTTCAAAGATACTGCACAGGCTGTTTCAGGAGCTTTATTCTGCAGATTATATTCTTGTGCCAATTAGAAAAATTCCTGAGAATACTGGGGATTAAAAAAGATTAAACATGCCTTGCAATTTTGTATGTGGTACAATGTAGATATCCAATTATGTATTTGTAACAGTGAAAAACATTTTACATAGCAAATAGGCTGATATCTTTTTCCTACCATTTGTATGCACAAAGAATTTCCAAACACAGGTCAAGTTGTACCCCTTTTAAATTGTTCTCCCATTAGGTCAAATCTGGAATGTATTGGGTGGCATAATTCACTTGACTGCATTTAAATCTATAAAGATATATAATTATGTTTGGTATTGCAAGGCAAGAATGTCATCTGAATTCAATCAGCAGAGCTATCTAGCAATTAAAGTGTAACTTGTATATATGTGTTTTGTCTGTTTCATTTTTGGAATTGTTCTTTATTAGTGCTTTTACTCATATAAATATCTGCCATAAGTACACCAAACTATGTATTTTCTGTAAAAAACACATGCTCACCTATATGAAATTAATTAAACAATCCCTCTGCATTTTGCTTTAATGAAGACTGAAAAAAATGACAGAATATTTTTAAGATCTGTGAAACTGTCACCCTGTCAAATAATGAAGATTTTTCTCAATTGTGTGCTTCAGGTAGGAAGTGATAGTAGCTAGAAATTGAGAGTTCAGGTTACTTTTAATAGCAGGAAGAAAACTGAAAAATAAGACACACTGAAATTCTGACCTACAATGATATTCCACTATGTTCTGTGGAGAGAGAGTGCATAAAAATGTTGAAATAGAGACTGAAATAATGTAGGTAGATTTTAGTATTACAGTTAAAACACTGCTCAGTCATAACCTCTAGAAATGACTACTTTCACTTACATTTTATCATCGGTATAATTAAAAGAATTCTCTTGAAAGGGGCATTCTCATTACAACGAAGGACCACTTCAGACCCAATTGAAATGAAAAGACAGAGCATAGATTAGGAGTAGATACCAAGTGGTAATTTCTAGGGAAGCATAAAATGCCAAATATGTAACAATTATATTTTATAACTATGTGTTCAAAAAACTTACAATATTTTATTATACAAAGAGGCTTTAGCTCAGAGAGACTACTTCCTTGAAGTGCCTCCTAGCATATATGCTAAAAAGCATTCAACTTTTTTTTTCATTAGAAACAAAAGATATTTTTCTCCTGATACTATTTTTTTAAAAATATTTGTCCTTAAAAAGTCAACTAAAATTATCCAAAGTGAGTATAAATGTTGAATAAGAGTATATGTAAAAAATTAAATTTATCTGACATTTCACGGTGGTAAGAATATCCTTTCCTGTATACTTCCATGATATAAAAGCTGGTACACTTTACACTATCTATGGCTCCTTTTTAGTGGTGAGTGAAAAGATTACTATTTCTACTTCACCCACATACTTTATGGAATTGCTTCAAAATTCACCACTGATTTTTCAAAACACATTAACATTTCAGTAACTGTTTTGATCATCAAAAACTCTTAGTTTTAAGCTGTAAAACTGAAAGAAAATTCAGATTACCAAAACATTCATAAAATTTCTTTCCTGTTTATAAAATAATACTCTTGCACACATTTTATACGTCAAAAGCTCACACTGAAAAAATTAATCATCTCTATTCTGTAAAATGCAAGGATTTCCAGATACAAGATACTACGTCCAGATGAAATTACGACTATAGAATTAGTAAATACTCATCCTAAAGAACTCATCGTACAGAACTAAAAGAACTGAGACAAATTCTAAAATTTCAGTATCTTAGATCTCCCATATATGAACAAAAAAATGTGCAATATATATGTGGTGCTGCTTTAAAAAATACTTCTGTTTTGTTTCCATTTTCTTCTCAGCAAGCATATGAAGTGTCATCTATAGTCAGAAATAGATTCCAAAACATTCCTTAAAACAAAACTAAAATGCATATCCGTGTTTATACAAGTAGCATGAGATTGTATGCTATTGTACTTAGAGGACATTTCAGTCCAGTTGAGTTATATCAACATAAGTTACATGATTGACTTTTACAACAGAAAGAAAAGGTTGTACTCAAACAATGGTTATTGCCTCAATGGAAAAAAAATCAATGAAAGTAAAATGAACAAGAGATTTTGTCTGAGTTGCAGTTAATACTACTGAAGAGCTATGGATATTAAAAGGTCAACAAATAAATTAGTCCAAGTGTTATGAAATGAATGATTTGGCTTATAATTGTATTGAGTGCAAATTGTTCACTGCCTATTAGACCAGGTAATTTTTAACCATGGAGTCTCAATTACTGTTCCATAAGCAATAATATAGTTGTAAGAGCCACCGATTCGATCGACTGACCTATGAGACGCGCCAGGACAGCTGACTTTGCTATGATGGATCACTGAGCCTGATCTCCAAATGGTGCCAAACCTTCCCTTCCCGTGAGGAGATCTCATAAAAGAAACATTACTGCTTGATTCATTTTAACAAAATGTTTGAGTTTTCAAGTGTCAGCAGTTAAGTATAGATTGTGAAACTCTCTATTTCTTAGAAGAATTACGACAACAGGCATCCTATTGCTTCCAGCACTCTGCTAAATGGCATCATGATGGTAAGGAGGATGCTTTTTCTGCTGCTCAATTGGACTGTGTTGTGAGAAATACACTGCAATCACATTTTACATCACCACGTAAACCACTGCCTAACACCTAAAACCAGGCTAGAAATGGAAACAGTAGGTGAGATTATAGACATTACTTCACACTTCTGCAATGCCCTGCATTCAAAGATCTGAAAGCACCACTTTAATGGGAACCAATTAAACTTCACAACGTACTTTCTAGGAAAATATTCTCTCTCCCCCATCTTCATCAGAGACAGCCTTAACAGGTAGCTGTTTGGCTGAAGTCACAATGGTCTGTGGTTACAACCGAGGCAAGTTTTGTAGGGTGAGGTAATATCTTTTATTAGACCCACTGATACAGGTGAGAAAAGGTACAGCCAGCATGCAGGAAGCAAGGCACGTGCACCCAAGAGCTTGTCTGTTTTTTTTTCCCCAGTTATATCAGTTAGTCTAGTATGAGATTACCATTCCCTACAAATCATGATAGCCTTAAACAGGGAAAAGAAATTAATCTGGTATTGCTTTCGTGCTATGAAGTAACATCCATGGCACCTCATGAGGAGGAAAGGCAGCAGCTGTGTTTCCCCATTGCTCCTAAGGACATGATGTTCCTCGAGAGTCAGCGCTGGAAATACAGCAATAAAGGTCTCACTACACTTCCCACAGGACTGGGCCTTAAAGGACAGTAACTTTGCAATAACTCTGCATGTCTGCTCTTTCTTCACATATACAATAATTGAAGATGTAAATGCAATTCCTGAATTATTACATAATCTGTGTAGTAGAAACTAAGCTAATAAAAAGACTAATTAGAATAGATTGTACCACATAATACCAAATCCTGTTTATATTGCCACTCTGCTATATTTTTGATAAATCACTACATTCAGTCTATTGGGAGGGTGATTTTCCATTTCATCTCTCCATTGAGCAAAAAAGTGCCACGTGACTGGAGTCTGAATTTCAATTTTACCAGCATACAGTTGAACTGAATGTTATTTGGCACAATGCAGTGTACAACTGAGCCACTAAATGGCTGATTTACTAAATTATTATTAGATGAGCCCTTGCTGTTCCAAGTGAAAGTGCAGTCACTGTCTCTCTTCATGGTGTGTTCAAATTGTTCTGTGTTTAAATATTCAGCATGAGGCTAATGTGAACTGATGAACTGAGACTACAAACATTCACTTTCAATACAGACAGAGAGACAGAGATGCAACATATCATGTGGCCTGCGGAAGTGAAAATGATTTATATTTAAGGATGCTGCTGCCGACTTCCGTTACTATAAGATATTCTTAATTAGCTTTGTGTTTGAATCAGGAGTTTGGAAATGTAACTAAACAACTCCAAAGAAGAAATAGCTGCACGGACATGAAGGCTTCAGAATTCTGGTGAAGTGGTACATGAGCCTGGGTCTCTCTGCCAGTAAAGCACATGAGCTGCCACTACAGTTGCATACTTCACTGTCTTTAGTATTTGAGATGCAACTTAAAAGCATCACTTGCAATTCTGTCTGCAACAGCAGAAATCCTACAAAATGCAGATGACTGACCATGATGTGCAATCTATGACTTTTTGACATAGAGGGGAGAGGAGGGAGAAAAAAGAATATATATATATATATATATATATAATATATATAAAAGGTTTAAAAAAAAGAAACAATTTCTTTACTGCCACCTGCTGGAGTAGACAATAACCCTTCGTCATACAATAACAACAAGCATCTTCACTTAGAGGACAGTTACGGCAAGCATTTAAAATACTGTGATCTCAGATACTTACAGTAGATTAGGATTTTTTATTGGTGCTGTGTTGCCATAACAACATAAAGACAGCAGATGACTTAAGCTAAGCTTGCAAAGCAAAAGGCTGCTCATCTGGCAGTTAAAATGAATACAGTTCACTTCACAAGTTCCCCATATGGACCCTTAGTGTATGGTAATGAGGATACCATATGGTGGAAGAAAATGCACAGAGAACAATTGTGCTCTACTGGATGAGTGAAGTGAGCAGGAAGTTATGAGGAAACACAGGAGAGAGATTTCTATGTGCTCTCTAACTCACGGGTTTCTTTCAGAGCGGGGTTCTCTCTCTTCTTAATCTTCCTCTTAATATATACATGCATAGAAATGACAGAGAAACATATTGTACATTTTGCAACATCATTCATCATAAACTGTCAGCTGTGTTTGTAAATCAGCCTAGTAAGATCTTATAAATTTGTAATTCTTAAAAGGTAAAAGTGCTAAGTTTTTAGACAAAGTGCAGGAAAATTTAAGCACTTCTGACAAGTAGAAACATTAGTGGTAATCATTTTAAAAATGCTTGCATCTTTCTGCCTGCATGTTTAGCTGTAAATAATGCCGCAATGAATAAAAGCTTTAAAAAGGGGAGGGGAGGGATGAAGTGGAATAAATATTTTTTATTTCCAAAAGAATAACAAGCAATAGTTGATCAGAACCATATGCACGCTAGATTCTGCTGTAAATGTACATATGCTGTACCCTACACTGTACTAACCAGATCCTAAACCTGGTAAGACAGCTTGCTAAAGGCTGCAAAGTCAATTTTGTACTACACATGCTTCATAAAAGATGAATATAAATGCATTAGTTAGACACGGTGAGCTAAATTAGAAGGTCAGGCAGGGCTGGAAGGGCTGAAATATCACACAACCAATGACTGTAATTACTCTTTTTTTAAGTCTATTAAGTGGTGTTGTTCTATCAAGGCTCAGGGGTATAGGACATGAAGTACAAGATAAAGTAATGTGTATTTATTACTCCCACAGGATCAATTTACTAGATATTTTCAGCTCCACAGAGCAAAATACACAAATGCAGCCTTTGTTACTTTCTTCAAACTGTGGTTTGTTCCTTCAAAGCTCTGTTCCTTGAAGAGACCATGTTTACCTGTTTGGTGCCTTCCTGCCACCATCAGTTCATTGTTGCATTTTAAAATAATAACAATAAAGGATACAGGATGACACAAAGACGAGGATCAGTCTTACAGGGTGCTCAAACAAGTGGTTTGAGTTGCTCAGATGGAATGAGCAGTCGAGAAAATCCAACCCCAGGCATGATTTTTACCCCTAGGCAAAGCAGGAATCAGGAATGGAGAATGGCACAGAGCTCCTTGTCATCATGTTAGCCCTGATCTATTAAAAGTTTTGTCATAGATTTTAAATACACCATCTGCTCTAATCATTTGCTGAGTAAATGCTGACCCACTTATAAAGAAAACTCAGTGAAATGTGCATGCACGCTGTTGACCTTCAGAAAGGAACGGGCTCCTTGCCAGCCACTTGTATGAGGCTTTGCCCTTCAGCAAGCAATGTGGCTGTCTCTCAGCTCTCTCTCATTTCGGACTCTTTGTGTATTCCTGAAGACGCCCCTTCACCTCTGACATGCAGCACCCCATAAGGAGGATACTTCTATAGTAGCAGCAGGCGTTTTGGTCATCTATTTCTCAATAGCTTTGAAACTCAAAACCCGAACTTTGAAAACTGAATATTTTCAACAGGATAAATTGAAAATCAAAACCAAACAAGCCCTTCAGACAACTAACTGCCCAAATTGTTAAGAAATGCAAAAATATATATATATCCAACTGTGAAGGATTTAGTGTCAATCTTAACTCTTGTCTCACATTCCTAAAAATTTTACAGTACAGCATAGAAACCACCAAGCACATCTCATGCCTTCCTTGCTATACAGAACTCCATCAGCTCCTCTTCACATGCCTCCTCTTCCTGCCTATACTCATTATACAAGTTTTCTACGAACCCCTTTGTTACACTGGGTGGAAAACATATACATATGACTAACTTAGGTTAAAATAGCATGAAAACACAGTATCTTGGTGAGCAGACAGAGATCCATTCAGGAATTTCCACCAGGTCTGTCTGAAGCAGCAAACCTGAGTTGCTTTGTCTTCATTGCTATTTTAACCTCAGCCAGCAAGCCTAGGCCAACCCACCCACGTTCAGAGACAACCTCTGTTTGTAATATAAACAATTCTCATGTCACAATGGATAAAGGGCAAATCTCTGGGATTTCATAGGGGAAAAGACAACTGCGTTTGGCAGTCACTGGTTCCTAATAACCACCTGTCTTCTATTAGTGTCCTAATGAGGAGGTGGGGTATGTCTTGGGGTCTAATGACTGACCAGAGGAAAGGAGCTGAAGGGAAGGTGGAGCCTGGTTACGTGTGCTCTCTGCTCAGCGGGGAGGCCCCTGTGTGCTAGAGAGAGGCTCCACTTTCATCTACATGAAGGGAAACCAGAACTAAAGGTCCCTTTCAGGAAGGATGAGGGGTCTCTCAGAGAGCGCATTTAAGCAGCAGACTGGGAGGAAGAGGACGTCAGATCACAGAGGGGGTCGATGCTCTGACATGCTTCTCCAACACAGAGTGAACAATCATGAGCTTAATTTAAATAAAAGCGATGAGTTGTAAGAGTGGTGAAAATGGCAAATAAATTCTAGGAAATTGCATATAAAGAGGAATCGTTGTTATTAAATCATTTAGGATGGATGTGTTTCAAATCTAGCTCACAGTTGAAACTGTTTTACAGCTATAGCTGTGGAGTTCTAACAAAATTACAGAATCTCAACGTATCTGCCAGGGATTTATTTTAAGGATTGTAGGATGGTTACATAAATGAACCTCAATAGATTCAACATGTTGTTGTGATCTGAACTCTCCGGTGATTTCCACTGCAGTTATGTACACAGGAACCAACAACGCGTGTGTATTTGCGTGCACATATGCAAAAGCGGGAGACAGGGAGAATGCACATGCACGTGCAGACTTACTCCCCAGCTCCACAGGCAGGCTTTCTGCAGACTGCTCCTCCAGGACAACGATACAATTTCTTAACATTAGCATCATGGTTTTTCTTTTCACTTCTCCCAAGAGATCTCTGGTTTCCTCTGATCTGCCTCCTGTCTGTATTAGAAAGGAAAGACTATACTACCCCGCACACTCCTGGTACTTGATCTCACTCCAAGCTTTGGGTGCTAATCCTACCACCCCTGTACTGCTTGTTTCTCCTCTTGGTGTATGTGTCTGTGCATGTGCGTGTACAGACAGGCACATCTGCTAGTGACAACCCTAAACTGGTTGCTTTTCCTGCTCTGTACACAAAGGGAATGGAACTCTGGCCCATAGCTAGCAACGTAGCTGAGCTGCCAACATCAGCTCCCACTCCTTCTTCTTCAGAAACTATGTATTGCGTTTCTACTTTAAACACATCTCTACTTTTCAATTGTCATCTCACTACAGGAGTACATTCTCCAAAGGAATTTGGCCACTCACTGATGCCAAATTCGGCCACTGGGAGAGACAAAAAAATTCAAAATCTGGCTTTTTTCTTTGCCTACTTCCAGCAGATAGTTGGAACATTTCAAAAAGTTCATCCCAAGCATGGACACTGAGTGGTTATGAAAGTAGTGTTTCTAAACTAGCAGAGATCAAACTTCTGAAATTCAATGCCTCAATGGTTTTAGAAATGCCTGTTGACACAAATATGACTGTTAGCTCCCAAGCTCTGTAGTAAAGCACGTGCTAACATGCAGTTGGTGGCCTCAACAATTCTCCTTGACTTCGGGATAACTCACACAGCAGAATCCTCTTGTTGGTCTTGTTGGGAAGTACTGCATGCCCTTTTGAACACAAACAGTGTATTCAGTTCTGTTTCTTAAAAGATCTCTAACTCATCAGAAATGTTTCAATGGAATAAGAGACACAAACCCTAGCAGCAATTATAGAAATGTGTTTTGTTTTTCTTATTTAACAAATAAAGTACAAGGCTTTCAGCGAGCAGAAGGCAATGATATGCACTGGCAGGACAATGGGAAAAATGGAAGAAAGGATATTTAAAACTCTGAGCTCTCCTCTCTGCTGTCTTACTCTGTCTCTCTCATACATTTGCCCTCTCTGCCTGTGGTTCCACTGTGGAAGCCATATGGCTTCCAACTCTTTTCTAAGTAGCCACTGAGAATTGTCTATAGTGGAATACTGCCAAAGCCCTTCCTGGTTTAATGACATGGGGAAGAGCGCTGTGCAGTGCTCACCCAGCACAGAGACTCGCTGCGTCCTTGATTATGATTCTGGAGCCAGCAAGCGATGCTGGGAATTGAACCATCAGTGCCTCAAATGCAGAAGTCGACATGTGCCAACCCCTGCTGCATTCAGCCTCTGTGTGTGGCATATTAATGAGTCTTGAACTTGAGGTCCAACCTTCAAGCTTGCACACAAAGAATTATCCAAAGACAAAAAAAAGAGAAAAAGGAAAAAAAAAAAAAAAAAGAAAAAAAAGGTCCTCTTCATCCCTCTAACCTTGCAAAGATACTAGTTTCTTCCCTAAGTTTGTTCAGTTCTTTAAGCAGTAACTTTTTCTTTCAGGGCATCAGTTGCACTTCTGCCTCTATAAATACAATTTCTCTTGATTTAAAGACTTGAAAATCTATCTTGAAAAAGTACTCAGAACAAATACATTAAGCCAAAAGGGTATGTGAGGGGACAGATGACTCAGTATTAACCTTCTTTCTCATACCCTATCCATAATACCTGCTAAATATTGGAGTCAGGATATGGAGCTAGATGAAGCTTTCTTCTGCCTGTTTTTGTTTTATGACACTAGATAGCAGAAATGTGTGATTATTAGTGAGGGAACAGTCTCAGTTGAAATGGGAAAAAGGAGGATGTAGAGCCTCATGGCTACTTTCCCATACCAGAAGAAAAAAGAAAAAAAAAAAAGCATTGCTGGACGACCCCCTCAATGCCATAGGCATCTGAAAGGGAGACCAATACCTGTGGAAATCAGTGCTGCATTTCAGCATCCACGTGCATAACCCAATCTGGAATTGCTCAGTCTTTTTTATACTTGAATTTTCTCATTTAGAAACAGAAGCCACAAGCATTTACTAGTCAGCTGGAACATTGGATACAGGGAAATTTGCAGCATTTCTTTTGGTCTTGCAGATAGCTGGTACGTAATGAAGGCTGACCTCTAATTTTCTAAGAAACAATTCCTCTCTGTGTGCCTGTTTAGTGACAGAAGCACAGTACAGATGAAAGATCCCCTCCAGAAGGATGCTCTCTTTCTTTGGAAAGGGTTGCACCTCTGGAGGGAAATCTGACAACCTATGAAAGCTGTCCTGCTGCAAATCTGTCCAAAAGTCAGAGAAAGGGACAGCTTGTAGAGGATGAACGGAGCCAATGTAAAATGTAACTCTCCAGGACAGCATGTTTCTCTAGTGGTAAGAGGGAAGGACAACACATGATCGACCCCCAAACCACAGCCTATAGCCTTCCTAAGCAAAGATAAAAGACTTAACATGCCTTTAAAAAATCACATATTGAATTTCATTTCTGTCAAGAAATAAAGTAAGTTACAGTGTTCATGATCTCTTCTCACCTTAGAAACACTTTAGAAATGTTAACTAACCAAAGCCCACAACAATCCCCAATAAAAGCCTATGTACAGCTCAGGAAGCTATGGAAGGAAGGTCATAAGATTTATCCAGTCACACAGGCTATACTGGACGTGCATTATTTAAGGGGTCTGGCCTGAAACATCAGCTAAAGCACTGTTCTGTGTCTCAGGTCTGCAGCAATGAACATTGAGCAACCCTATTTCAAATACCTCCACTTTTTCTGCAGCATATCTCAAACCTCACCGCAA
This sequence comes from Cygnus atratus, assembly GCF_013377495.2. NCBI lineage: Eukaryota > Metazoa > Chordata > Aves > Anseriformes > Anatidae > Cygnus > Cygnus atratus. The sequence continues at coordinate 8,585,544 of NC_066375.1, forward strand.
ATACTTGTCTGAGCAAGGTGCTCTGAAAGCACAGCATGGCAAAGTAGCAAGAATGGATGTGAGTGCAGACCCAGACAGCATGTTCACAGTATAAGACAGAAGTACCAGAAGCCTCGTGAACTACTCTTTTTTTTTACTCAGCTTTTACTTGAAAGAAATTGACAAAGTCTCCCACTTATTTTGATGTGAATGAACACCAAATCATTTTGCTTCACATTGCTCTGATTATTTTAGAGATCCTGAAATACATCAGTACACTATTATTATCTTAAAACAACACATGGTGCAGCAGCACTAGACACATATTCCCTGAAGACCCAGATTACTTGATTTCATCAATGGTGAACTCAAAATTATGCAGGTATTACTGCGATACCAAAACTGAGAAGCATCGTTCTGCTATGAGTAAGCCACTCAGGTTCTAAAATACCAACCAAAAATGTGCTCTTTATAACATATTTCAGAAGGCAGAGTAAGATTTGATTTTAAGGTAGGCAGGAGTTTTTTGAGTCAGCAGTGACTCAGAAAGTCAGAGAAGTCTCATAACGCCTATAATGAAAGTTGCTTGACTGGACTTCATTGGCCATGCCTCTCCTTCAGCTTAACTGTTTGGGTAGCAAACCTGGACCATTACATTTACAGAAATACTTGCATTTTCAGGGAAAAATTCAAAAAGGCTTACTTTCAAACAAAAGCATGCAGTAAACAGTTTTGCCGTATTTAATAAAACAATAAACTTTGTGCTGACCTTTGGCAAGCGTTCGGGGTCACCAGGGTGCCGGGGGATAACCTTCTGTAACCTTTGGAAACCATAGTCAATGGTGGGTTCGTTCAGAGCTGAAACAACAAACAAGGTGATGTGACAAGTGCATAGCAAGCAGGCTCTGTTGCGCTGGAACAATTGGCAATGCATTGCAAAACCAAGTAAAGGATCACAGCAAACTCTCCTTTTACTGAAATCAGCACAGACTATGAAGTTTTGGTTCAAACACTGTTTGAGGTTGGTTCTGAGGCTTTGGTTCAAACAGCAATGCAAACCTTCCCCCTTGTGTGCCCATGACAAGGTTGCTAGAAAATTTGTGGATGTTGTGTACACACAATATTTCAAAATAGAAAGCAATTATGATCTCTAAAAGCCATGATGAAATTCATCTGATAAATGCTTTGCACTCTGTGTTTCGCGTTGTTTTTGTTTTTTTCCTCCTATTTTCATGTTATGAGGAAGGTCCTTTGCGATGGGAAGACAAAAGAAGTAACTACTAGGGAGCCTCTCTTGTTCCAGATTCTATGATACATTTCATACGTTCCATGTGCAATGACCATGTATAATTTTGTTGTGAACTACAGACATTTGTCCTGGCAGAGGCTTTATTTTTCACTCATCTAAATGAAGTAAATGACATAATTCCCCTTGATTTCAGCAGCCCAGGTCATACCCAATCAGTGCTAAACTGTTCCAAAAGACCTAATGAATTTAAAAAGACTCATCTTTCCCTGGTCCTTGTCCAGTAAAATGGAGTAGAGAAATGGTGGAGGTAAAACACTTGAATCGTCATGAGAAAGCTGGCCTCTCTGCATTAATCACAGCTCTGACTGTGCCAAGCCTTTAAGCACATGCTTATCTGTAAGCACATACTTAAACCCATTTGATTTCAGCAAAGCAAATTTGAGCATATTATATTTTTCATATGATTGCCTGTAATTACAGGGGACTGCATTGAATGACCTTCTAGCTATATTTCCAGTCATATGATCACTTTAAAACTCAGATGTTAGTGAGACTTCAACATGTGCTTAAAATTTCCTAAGTGCTTTGGTGAACTAGAACAAGAGTCAAGCATTCTCAAGTATCTCTAAACAGCAGCACATCATGACTCTCCCATGCCAGTAGAGACAACTAAACTTTCTACAGCAATTTGTTAGCAATTTTTTTTTTGAGTTCAGTGAAAAAAATGTAGATTTTTTTTTCCAGTATGAAACTTTATATTTTTAGTCTTTTTTTGGTGGGAAGGAAACCTAACAGTTTATTGTTGGGGGAAGGAGGGGGGAGGCAGGCAGGGGGTTGGAGATTCACTTTAAAGTTTTTCTTAAACATATTTTGCCTTACCTTATTAATCACAAAAATATTTTTTGCAAAAGCTCTGCCTATGAAATTATGAAGACATCTTGCACCTTACATTATGGTGGTTTTATTATGAACTTTATTAAGGGGCTTGAATAATGCCATCTGATTCATGCGAAAAGATTAAGCATCAGTGTGCCTCCCAGTCTCACTTTGTGTAAGCACTTCTTCGTGGCTCAGTGAGTTACACGGCTCCATCAGTCTCATCAAATGTGGAACAATTTGTCCATATTTCCACTTTTTAAGTGAAGAGCACTTTTTTTTTTTTTTCCATACTGCTAACATTAAAGATTGTCAGCCAGACCATACTGTTGTCATGAAAGTAATATCCTGTCCCTGGCTTGTTTTTAATTAATTGCTGTTCCATAAACAATCTCACAAAACTGTACAGTTTTTAAAGAAACTGTTCCATTTAAACTATTATTTTCTAACCACATTTCTACAGTGGATAGTCATACTGGCAACCAAAGGGTCAGATTTTTGTCTTCCTGGGCTGTCAGAACATCCCAGCTCCATGAGCAGGCCCAGCAATGCCACTGCAAATTGAGACAGAAGGAAGGTGATGTAGGGAAATACCAGATCTACCCAACAGCAGTCAGCCAGAAATGTACAGCTGATGGGGGCTGGCTGGAGGTGCACAGAGTCCAGCAGAATCTCAGCATTTCTCTAATACCAGAAGTAAATATTCTGAGCATATCTTGAAATGACTTTTACAGTATTATGGTAACACCAGATTAGAAATCTTTCAGGATGTTACCTTCTGAGCTATTGTCAGAAGTTCTCAGTTACCCCAAAGATCCTGGTGTACCTCCAGTCTTCTATTTCTTTTAATGCATTTCCCTTTATCGGAAATATCTGAATTTGATCTTCTGTTTATATTCAGGTCATCACATGGAAGGGGTGAGAATAAAGCTTTTCCCCTGCTTGTGCCCTTTTCCTTTTTTGAATGGTTGGACCTTTCTTTTATTTTTCCAAGTGTTTCCTTTCACACCCTGGCCACACACTGTCCACTCTGTTTTGTAGTTTTGCAGAAAATATCATGGTATGTGTGTTTGTAAACATCTGATTTCATTACCTTTGAGTTTCCTTACATGGCTTCCTGCTGCTGACCCATGTAGTTTAGACCTTCTTCAAATTTTACAGTAAATTAATTTACTGCTCTTTATATTTATTATCAAAACTACTCTGAGAAGATTAAAAAAAAAAAACAAACCACCACTGTTATAATTTACATTTCTTTTGCAAATACGTTAGAAGATTTTAGCATGCTTCTGTCAAATGTGTTTCTTCTTTAATTCATTCTGGTTTATGGCCATTTTCCCCTTACATCCTTTGGGAAAGTAGTTACTAAATTCTGCAATATCATAAATGGAGGCCAGTTTTGAAATCCCCCCAGAGATGGCAGTCATTTTCTCATATCTTCCCACACATTCAACACATTTGAAATCCACAGAGTATTTCCTGTGAGTATTTTCTGAACTAAATGACCAAAAAAAAATGTTAATTTTATGGTCCAATCTCACAAGGCATCAAGCATCCTCTGAGAGATATTGAAAACTTTCTGCCTCAAATACCTTAAGCTTTACTTTAGTGGTGGGGAAAAGGCTGCACACAGCAAATTGCTAGAGTGGGTGGGTCCTGAGCAGTAGTTGTCAAATATCACTCATTAGTCCATATCCATTCAACCCTTGCAATCTTAGATAGAAATTTAAAAAAATAAAAACAACAACAAAAAAAACCACTTCACTGCCTGAACATCCAGCCACAGATTGGACAATATCAACCCTCCATTCCTCCATTCCTAATCTCATTTATAATCCAAGTCAAATGCAATTAGTCATATCTCAGAGCAAGAGCCTTGTTTAAATATTTAACCTCAAATTCAGCATGGATGACACACCAGTTCCTGTGTCAGTAGCTGGCAAAACTCCAAATAAAAGGTTATATTCTAATCTCCTGGCATTGCAGAAAAGCCAGCTCTCAGCCCACCATTCACAGCAGCTAACACACAAGGTGAGATACCAGCTTCGTGCAAGGTTTTGTCTCTGTCCCCTGGGAGCATAAGGCTGGTCTCTGCCTTTGAAGTCCATTCACAACAACACTTTTCCCAGTGCTCTAATTCAAAGAACATTTTATTTTCCTTGATTGGAAAAAAGAATCAATAAGGAATACAAACTCGCTGTTTATGTTCTTGACATCCATACATTAAAAACAAGCTAACACATACTGTACTTAAAATGCATTCCCATTACCCTAAATTTTAAAAGTAGTATTGAAAGTACTACTAACTTTAAAAACTGTATTAAATTCAAATAGGTCCCAAGGCTAATGGAAGCAATTTGTATACCAACCCAAACTGACTGGCCCACTTTTCAAAATACAGGTATGATAATCTTGCGGTTTTAAAAGGACATTTAAATTGAAAGACTGTGAATTTAGTACATAATTATACCAATAGAACCCTTTAACTTGTCAACTTGTAAATCTAAAAGGCTATCAATCATTTCTAAAGAGGAAATAAACCTTAAAATTCTTTGATTGACAGTGCTTACTTTTTATGTGAAAAAAAAGGAGTAAAGTGGCCAGAAATCCATTTACAAAAGTACATTGTTTTACATAGGTGAGTAAAAAGCCAATAATTACACCTCCAAAAGACATATAAATCAAAGTAAGTACTTTTCCCTCACTTACATATTTTAAGTTGCAGTAAACTTCAGGTAACTTTTTATTAAAATACTTTTCCAAATGCAAAGCTTATTGAAGCCATTAATAGAGTAGCATTTTCATTTAAGCTAATATAATCATTTTTGCAAATACAAGATTTAAGCCATTTTTCTCCTTCCAAACAATAAACTTTCAGCCTGTCTCTTGTGTGAATTAGCTAAAATTACACCCAGGTGTACAAAATCTGTCTATCTATCCTAGTGTATGAGTTAAGGCACAATATTTATTATTCTTACCATTTTATGAATTACTTCTTAAACCCTTGAGGAAGAACTTTCTTTCAAATTAGACTCTAACAGAATAAGCCATGAAGCTCTTTACGCAGCAAGTCTAAAGCCATAACTCCCAAAATCTAAGGCTTTTAATCAAGAAAATGTACAATGCCTATGGAAATAAGGATGCATACGTTATATTCATCTTTTCAAAGTCCAACTTATTTTTCAACAGAAATGCTGCTTACACCTCTGAGAAAAATATTTCCACCATAACTGTAACTTCAAATTCTGCTCAAATAATTTTAATAACTGCATGTAGATAACCCACCATCTTAAAAAGTCTTTCTCTCCTTTTGTTTTTTTTAACTAGTCAGTGGAAGGCTTTTTTTTTTTTAATATTTCACATAATGAATTCCTACTGTGTCAATAAAGCTTTGGTCGTTAATTGAATGACTGTCTGATGTATCTTAGAGAGGAATTTGTTTCTCTGGCCATGCTGCCAACTTACAGCAGAATGATCGACACTTAATATCAGCAATTAAAAGGACCTGTTCAAATATCGTATGGAATTCGTAGCTTGGGGTAGTGTAGGAGAACTCTTCACTGAGGAAAACTCATTCGGTGAATACAGAGAGTAATTGAATTAGACACATTTTAACATTATTATTCAAAGAAAAATAAACACACACTACATAGAAGCATTATGGAAATATTTCAGAACGTAAACCATATCCAGTTAATTTGTTTCCCATGCATTCATGGTTTCATTTATTCCTTTTATTTCTCGGCCCTTGTTTCTTTTTCATCCTGTTTGACCCAAAACCAATGAGAAAGTAGCACTTAGACCTACGAACTTCCCGTTTTCTTTTCCACTGGAAAAGGCTGCAAGAGGAGAGAAGGGACTCTACAGGCTCAAATAACAGAAATGAAAAGATACCACAAAAGTCTGAAGGTTACAGACAAATTGGCCTTAGGTCCACAGGTCTATCAGTCCCTATTCCAGATGAGAAATCTGGTCTTGATTGTTTTAAGTGAAACTCCCAGGGAAGGGCTGCAAGTGGGAACTAAATGTCCCACACTGCTTGTTTCTGTGGAGCACCAGAGAGTTGCTGGTTTTCTTGGAAAGACAGAGGCATCATAGGGGAAAGTTTGCAGAAGGCAAGAATAACCTGCAGAAGTGGAGTGCTATAATGGCTGTAGATCACACCACGGGTTGTGGCTAAAACAATGGCATGGAATAAGATTCTTTAAGCTCTACCTTTGTCTGCACAAGAATCCACTTTCTTTAAATTTGGTCCTACAACAGAAGGATGTTTCAAGTCCTGAATTATGATGTCAAAGAGACAGGGCTTTGGTGTCTTCAGTGCAGTTGTTTTGAGTTTTTTCCTGTCTGCTGAGAGAATCTTCACCAACACATAAATAGAAGTTGACTCTGTGTCCAAGACACAGTTACGTGTCTCAACACCTCATAGCCATAAAAGACTATGAAGAACTCCATACAAAAAAGCTGCAGCAGACTCATGGCAATGAGGGCCAGGAACAGATTTAACATGTCTGTGCCCAATAATTAAATTAGGCTAGAATATTTGAAGGCACAGAGAATTAATGTTTTAAATAAAATCAAGGGCAGCTAAGGACTTCTTTTCTTCTGGACACAGACTCACCTCCAGCAACTCAGATGCCAACCTCTAGAATCATCTCTCTTCTTTTCTGATCTGTACTTCTGACTGTATTTCCCCACTGTGCAGCATGGGGTGCACGTGGCACCAAATGAGAGTAGTCTCTTGAACGGCTCTGGCTTCTGACTCTCCACTCTTACTGAGCATGGACTTTACAAGGAGACAGAAAGTGGCAGGTCCTGCCTGTTGTAAAGGCAAGATACTGCCACGGAACTGATCCAGGGTGTTTGCATTTGCTAACAGCCTCTGGCTTCTGCCTCCAGGCTTTGGGTGATTTTTGCTAGAAGCTCCTAACTAACAGAAATAAATCCTCGACTCTGAGAGACAGCTGCTCGGGATAGGACAGGATAGACCATATTTTTATTAAGCTCTCGGTGCCAAAATGTCTTGCTAGGGCCCTGCAGTACAGCAATACTAACAATGGATGATATTAACAAAGCAACATCTTGATGTGGCATGCTGTAAGCAAACCCTACCCAACAACTCTTATGCATAGTGGTCTCTTTTTGCCTGCTATACAAGACAGCAAGATAAAAACACTTCAAAACCCCATCATCACATATAAAAAAAAGTCTGTTTTGCAAATCTCCTTGCAAAGGCTATTCCTTTGCTAATTAAAGGTCGTTAAATGAAAACATGCAAGCATTTGAGCTATTTGTTGTTGTTGTTGTGAATTTGGCTTGCTTTTTATAAAGTTTCCTTTCCACTGACTTTCCCTGGAGTGTTTATTCCCACAAGCAATGGAAAACGGAAGTGGGTGGGACAGCGAGAGCCTGCACAGAAAGGTTGGAGCTAGAAAGGCCCTTCCAGGGCTAACTCAGAATTTCCTTGCTTTTCTGGCCTCACTACTCCCTCACTTAAACATATTCTTGCACACTGAATTTCCCTTTTAAAAACCTAACTGTGACAAGATATCATATTTTTAATTGGAAATAGAGATAGCAATATTCAAAATGTAATTCTCATATCTTATTACCATCTTATGTCCAAAAAGACAACACGTGTATGTACCAAGCAATAAGAAAAATGTAGAGCCAAGTCAAATAATAAATCTAACACCTAGATCTCTTGAGTTTTCCTAGTGACTGCTCTTTACTTGAACTAAAGATGCAATAGGCCAGCTTTTGAGGCAGCTCCAGTGTGTTCATCAGTGTTATTACAAACATGATAGACAGCGTGATATTTTCTTCCTGATAACAATTTTTCTCCAGCAACTAAGAACCAGAGGAGACATTCCCTGCCCACCTAGCCCAGTCTCTGCAGGCAGTGGGGGTGCTGAAGATGCAAGGAATGCATGTCTTGAGCCCAAATTTTGTTATGAAAGTTATGGAATTAAATTACTTGATCTGTCTAGCAAGGATCATGTGTTGGTTTCTCAAAATACATTAACTCCGAATGTTCACTCTTAGGAACCCACAGCCTGGCTAGGGGAAAAAAAGAAAAAAAAAAAAAAAAAAGAAAGAGTCAAACAATTTGTGAGCTTTGCAGTTTCTTCTATCTCTAACTGCACTGACCTCTTGTCTAATGGGGAAAATTTGAACCTAAGGGAGTCTGAACCAGAGTACAGTTTCAGGAACTGGAATTTGAACATACCAATTTCAGAACAGGCTCATAGAATTCACTAAGAATATGTATACAGAGGGCCAGGAAATTAATGCATCTTGGTTACTTCATCTAGTCATCTGGGCTAATTGATGCGTCTTTAGCAGCCATTGTAAAAAGGGAATAAACAGTATTTACATGTGAACAGTCTCCTATGTCAGACACATTCTGGTAATATGTGAGCACACAGCAAAAAAATTACTGAAAATGCCTAGATCTCAATGGATTACTGCTTCTTTTAAATAAATGTGCTGTCATACACACAAGCGCAAAAACACATACAGGCCAAGATTTAAAATAATGGCTGCCTAAGGTTGGCTTTAAGGTCTATATTTAGGTCTACTTAAAAACATTTAAAAAATAGACCCTGTATTTGTTTTTAAACTGTTGGCTCAGAAACAGATAGAGAGATGTACCATAGGAAATGCTAAAATGTCACCTCATGTAACCTTTTCTTTCATTTTTAATATGCTTATTTTCAACATTTTTCTTGTGCATGGACTCCTCAGATTCCACAATGTACACACAGATGCCTTTTAAATTTTCATAGAGAGAATTTGGTGTCGGGGTATAAGTCGTTTCCTTTTGTTACCCTTCACTAACTCCTTTGAGGTAGACAGTATTGAAAAACATTGTTGTAGCATGTTGGTATGTGGACGTATTTTCTTTTGAATAGTCCCTCTTTCTCTTTTAACCCCGCTATTTCTCATCTTCTTTTCAGATTATAAAAAAAGATTATCAGGGTATGCAATGCATAAATGAAAAATACAGTGTCCTGCCTGAGCACCAAAGCCATTCCTATTATAAACCATCTTAGCATAATTTGGCTGTTTCTCAAAATTGTAGACTTCTGATGTACAAATGCACTATTGTCAGAGTAAAAGAATCTTCATGAGAGAAAACTGGAAAAACACCAGCTATCACATCCAAAATGTCTGCAAATGAGATTCATGGAGAAGAACAGGTAGACCTGAATCACAAAAATGAGATGAATTGTGCCTAGGTGTAATGAGCATTGCATTCTCAGAAGAGACTGACCTCCTGTGAGGTTTAATTTAAATCTTTAATCCTTCTTCATAACTAAGCTTAAATCCCTTGAGAAAACAATAGTTTCCAAACATCTTCATTGCTAAACATTAACTTTGATTCGTCTACATGAAATAGCGATAAGGCTACTCACTCGAAAGCAAAAGGACCATTTTGGCTGTAACCTGGGTGATGCAGCAAATTGTTTTAAATTAAAACAGTTACGTTTGTTGTTTGTAACATTTAAATAGTAATGCGTAATTGGAGAGCTCTCAGTAGTGTCTGATTTTAGCAGCCATTATATCACCTGCTTCTGTAACTGTTCAGACTTTTTTCACAAAAATTTTGACAACAACTGTTATCAAGGATAAAAAAAAAAAATCATACCAGCCTGTCTGATAAACATGTTTCCCTGCCCTCACACCCCAGTGAGCACTGTGACACTATACTTTTATCATCTAGTGTGTGCTCAGAATGAGCTTAGAACAGCAATTGCCAGGAATAGGCAGGCGATAAACTGCATTGATTTAACACATCTTGTTTTCAATCATGCTCGGATTTTCTGAGCACGCATTTTTCCTGTACTCTGGCTTGTAGCTTTTATCTGACGAGCTGATCCCTTTTCACTGGAAAATGAAAAGGTCGCACAATAAGACACGGTTTACTGGAACTTGAGCACGCACCAGGGAAAGTATTTTAGATAAATACTGTCAGACATAGTGGAGCTGAATTTCAACAACACAATTGCTAAACAACAATACTTATTACTCTCTAGAACAAGCCTACAAGCAACTTATGGCTCACAGTAGGGGAGATCTCAGAGTTAGGCTCAATAGTTGAAGAAGCCTTATTCAAGCCTCTTTAAAGATGCACTATTGCTTTTGCCTTACATGCACTGACTAGCCATACCTCAGGACCAAATTAAATGCCTCTTAACTGCTTTCCTAGGTAATTTGTAAATGACAGCAAGCCGTACCAGTAACTTTTTTCTTCTTTATTTATTTATTGGTGATAGAAGTGCAGTAGACTACGTAACTCGTTTAACTGAATCACATGGGGTACTGGGTGGTGTTCAAACTAAAATTATCCATATGTGAGAGTAATTTAACTGAAACGGACTAATTAGGCAAGGTGAGTTGCTGAGGGGGTCAGTAAACAAACAAGGAATAACATGGCACGACCTGTCTATGAATGACCAGGATAGAGCAAACACATAATGACAATTTTAATTTATTTTTCCCCCCATCTGAAGCGACTGTAAAGATCCTGACCAATACAGCACTGGAAGCAAAATATCTTTAGCTATTCCTACCAGAAGGGGCAAGTGTACTTAGTGCAGCACCTAAACCTACCAAATCCACCTCTTTTTTTTTTTTTTTTTTTTGCCTGGAAGAAATCTTTTTAAAACTCAGAAAAGTGGGCTTCCCATCCTTCTCCCCCTTCTAGACTTTGGAAGAGACTTATCTTTGTGAATGCTTCCCAGATTGCTCCCCTTTTCCAGCACCCTTCCTCAGGAACAGGACCCCATTTTTCATGGACCCCAGACCTTCCCCCTCATTTACAGGTGCCAAAACTCCTGCCCAGCTCCTTAATGAATAACACGGGCTGCAAGTGAGGATGGCAGGTTCAACAGAAGGATTCCTTCCACACAGGCTATTTGCTGTGGCGGCAGCGGGTTCAGCTGTACTGTGTTATACTGAACAAATTGTGTCCTGCTAGTGAATAGCACAAACAGTTGATATTCACAGGTGAAAGCAACCCTTCCTGCCTTTTCCCTTTTCCCTGAATATATCATCATGCACTGCTTTTGATAACACTTGTACACAGTTCCTCAATTTTTGCAAAAATAAACCAGGGGTGAGGAACTCCAGCCCAATCCCATCTGCAATTTAGGAGAAAGAGGCCAGCCTTCCCTGGGCTCTGGTCACCAAGACACCAGCAGCTGCTGGCTCAGCTCAGCTCTAACAGCTGAGACACAGCAATACCTCCCAGTCCTTGTGGAAGTCTGAAATACAAAGGGATGTCCCTAAAATACAGCATCATCCCCACAAGCATCCTTCCCATTTTTCAGCAAGGGCTGAAAATATTTACATTTTCTCTGCTTCTCATACATGATTACTGAGATGGGGATGCTCTCCTAAGGATTCTATGATTCTCCTAAATGCGCTTATTAGTCACTCAGGCCCAGTGTAAACTCATCTCAAATTCACTTTGCCCAAGATCCTTAACCACTGTAAAGCAGAACTGTTTTGTCAATTCTTCTGAAACGACACTGAATTTTACTGGTTGGGGGTGAGCTTCTATTTTTCATATACACATCAGATAGCCAAGCCTCCGCCTCTAGTCGGATATATCCATCTTTCTCGGATGTTCTGCTCACATTGTAAGACTGACAGAATGAATATGGTAAATAATATTTAAATTATGTTTTGAATTATAATTTTAAATAGGCAAGTCACAAGCAAAGTGATAGACCTCAAGACAACTATAAAGTAAAATTCAACTTTGTATGCAAGGCCACTTTATGTTCAGCCCTGTGAGCCTATCTGCAAGAAAACTCATACAAGCATTGATTTCTCCCTCTCACCTGGCAAGTTTTTTTTTGCTAGACAAGGAAGTTGAAAATCTGTGCTGCATTTTTAGGATTATCTCACGCAACACAGGCAGAATTCTGATATGTCTTCTTCATTAAGTGCTCATAATCCCAGAAATGAAAGTAACTCATTTCTTCCCAGGGTGCCTGTTAACTGAGAAACGCATCTTAATTGAATGCACAGATCAGTTAACCATCTCCAGATTCAGAAACCATTAGTGCCCCATTTGCACAGCAGCACGGCTGGCAGGTCTTCTCCCTCCACTGCGCTTGAGGGGAATCTGGGATTCAGCAGAGGAGGGGAGGTGCTGGAGGTGATGAGCAAGCACCGGCAAGGGCTTACACTCATGACAAAATGAGTGCTCTGGGGCCGAGCAGGCCTTTGCTAAATTGTCAGCTCTAGATCACCTTGCAAGTCAATTACAGAGAAATCAACAAATTCTGCAATTCTGCCCCCAAATACTAGTTAAGGAGCCTCCAAACACGCCTAAAGAGAGATGGAACCCGGAGCCTCACAGGCATAAGAGAAAAGGAAGTAAAAATAATTACCTATTTCACTCCCGTCTCATCCTGCCTCTCTCCTACCATCACAATTTACCATCTAGAATATACTTGGTACACCAGCAAAGATGCAAATGGAAATTAAAAAACATCCCAGGTGCAGTTGTTGGCCTATAAAGCTAATGGCTCAACATAAACAAACAATTGTGAAAGGCTGGGGCAAGTGAGGAACCCGACTGAAACCCAGTGTGCCGCTATGAAACACTTGTGATGTTTCATTTATACGTGTGAACTGACCTGTGGTGGTCACTGCTGAGTTTGGGATATGCAGCAAAATATCTCTGCCGGTCGGTGTTGCTCCGAGGCGGCAACCACATCCTTCTATGTTTGTCTGCCAACCGACTGACGCTGTTCCGAGACAGCTGAATTCTTTGCATTCAAATAGGGCTAACCAAATTAGACATTTTCCTTTTAATAGGATTTTTAAAAAAATATTATGTTATTAGATTCATTTTTCCTAAAACAGAAATATTATAATTTCCCCAACACAAGGCAGAGGTAAAATAAACATGTTAAAAACTGCAAGATGATCAGAAAATAGAGTAGAAGATATAAAGATACCACCAATAACCATAAATGACCACAGAGGTTTAAAATCATGCATTTATGTTTGTTTATGTCTTAATTTTCTATGCATCATTGGCAGCCTATAGGAAAAATCATATCTCAGCTCTGAAGTTATCAATAAAATACCTTCAGAGTGACATGGTATCACCCATTTTCTTGTGTAAAAAAAAAAAATAATAATAACTTCCATGCAATTCAAAACAAAACCCAAACCTCACAATAATGGATTACATTATTGTTTGGAAACTATCTGTTTCCAGTGGGTTTCATGAAAACTGTCATCATTATAAAAAATTGCCACCAATGTGTATCATATTAATATGCCTTAAAGTCCAATACTGACACAAACAGTACCATCAGGTGATAAAAACAAAGATACTGCAAGTGTGACATGAAAAAGAATATTTGAATGTTAAAATCTAATTTAGCAATTTGCAAATTGCTGGTCTAAAAGGAGGAATTTAACATTAATCTTGCTGGAAGTGGCATACTTATCAGTAACTGATTTGTAGCTTTCCAGGCAGTAAACAATATATATAAATATATTCCTGGGTCCATCAGCAGTATGCAAGAATGCGCTTAAACAGACAAACTCACTAAGGCCCCGAGTGAGCAAAGTATTAAGCACCTGGCTGCCAGAGTTAATTAGTCTGTGCAGATCAATGCACTAATGCTGCTGCTCCTGCTCCAAACCAGCTCTGTCATAACCAGCCAGGGCATCTCTGCTTGCTGCTCTCCTGTGCTGCAGCTATGTAACTCAAGAGGGAAGCTTTCTCTTCCTCCCCCGTGACTCGCATGCATGCCAAGCCCATCATCTGGGTATCTGACCACTTGCTGTAAGGACACCTCAGCTCACCAAGGAGGACGCAGGGACAGAGACAGGAAGGAATGGCTTCCCGTGCTGCCTCCCAGCTTTGCACACTTTAAAAGGAGCTACCTCTTTTTTGACCCAAAATGCAATTTGCTACAGTGCAAAGCAGCCACCAAGGCTATCAGGAACTGGCTCTAAGCGCTGAAGAAATTGCAAAAACGTGAAAAATGTGTTCTGTTCAATGCATTGGACTTCTGAACAAAACTCTTTGGCTTTGTACTGAAAAGACAGTGTTGACACACTTATATCACCGGGCTGGCAGTGCCTATCCTTGCAGAGCCTGGGGACGGCTGGGGGATGTGGACCACACCTTCGATGCCTCTCCAGAAAGGAGAAGCCCACCAGTGGAGTTTATTACTTCATTGCTATTGAATTTTCCGTCCTGTGTGGTCTCTAAGCGAGCACATGACACACGTTCAGTGGCAAAGGTAATTATCCAAAATGAATCTAAGTGTAGGTGATTGATTAAAAATGGACACTGAAAATGTACTGTGTCAAATTAAACCCTAATATGCTAGCATAATTGATAGTCTTAAAAAATTAAAGATTTGTGTTTTTTTTTTTTTAATTTTACTTAAAACAGGTCTAACAGTCTTCTCTTAATGGAAGCCACAGAAAAATGTTATGCGTATGCACATGTGTGTACAAGTGGTCATGTGGCCAAAAATGTGTTATCTGCATCTCCTAGCATATAATTCCAATAACACAAAATAACACAATAATATCCTACATATGCATGTGTACAGTGGCTCAGAAAGAGGACAATCCTTCCTCTGACCTGTACTGTAGCAAGAGGTAGATTACCAATGGAGCAGATGCATCCTAGCTTGAGATAGATAAAACTGAGAACGACACAGCAATGTTATACTTAGATGTGGACTTGCAAACTGGTAGATGCTTTCTTCCAAGCAGCAAATGAAAATATAATGTCACATTTTTCTGCCAAACTTTGTCACACAAAACAAAAGTGAATGAGCAAGAAAAGAGAGGCAACAAATTCCCACAGGATTCTCCTGCTCAATTCAAGACGACTCAGACCTGTCATTCCCCTTCATTCCCTTTCCTTCTGCAGTCTGCCCACACCAGCAGCGTGACAGAGAGCCCTTCAAAAACTACTGTTTTGTTAGTTTGTCACAAGTATAAAATAAAATATGTAATGAAACACATGTAAAAGGAAACCAAATATACCATCTCCTGTTCCCCTAGAACAAAACTGGATCAAAAAAAAAATCTTTTTCAACATTCAAATATTTAGAAATGAAATTACTGGAAGGGGAGAGATGGGACTAATCCAACTATGTTTTAAGGCTCGTTGTACTGTGACATACCATACTATTCCACAGGCAACATTCATCTTACTTCAGCTAATCGTGTATGATGGACACCAACCCACCAAAGGCTGGTGCAAGTATTGGATGGCAGAATTCAGTTTCAAGTACTCTCAAAAAATTATTGAAGTTTGACTTTTATTACATATAACTGTTAAGCATACAAAACATTATTTATTATTGGTTAGGCTCTTCAATCCCACTGGATTAAAGAACACATTACATGATTGGGTCAGATTTTTTTTTTAAGCAGTAAAACCTCAGTATTTCAATCAGATTATGACTGTGGCGCCTCTAAATTTCAGGGCATTACCCCAGTGTAGATATAGCAGTCAAGATGTTGATGTAATTTTCAATAGCAAAAGTGAAATAACCCCTCAGCAATATTTTTTGCCTTACAATCAGAGCTCTTTCCAGATTATTTGACATCATACATCCCCTGTAATTTACAGCAGTCCTGCATTGGGTCTCCATTTTGGAGTTGAGGAACAAACAGCCATAAAGCCATAAAATTTAGTCACCTCTGCCGACCTACTTAGAAATTCTCAGTAGGCACCAAACGAACTTTTAGGACTCTAAATATAATTGAAGTTCTGACTCTAAGTAACAGAGTCAAAATCATACTGAAAGTCTGAGAGAAAAAAAAAAGGCAAAGAAAAAAAAGTCTTTCTGCAGTTGGAGGACAAGATACTTCGCTGTTATGGATCTACAGTTTGCAGTGCCTGGTAGGTGGTCAGTAGTAACTTCAGCCAATACAGAGATCCTGTTATTATTCAGGTTTTAGCTGGCTAACGACATGAACACTCACAAGGGACAAGATTCAAAGTTCTGTTACTCTGTGCTTGCTGGACAATGTTAAAAGAGTCACCTACTAGGAACAATTTTTCAGTAGCAAACTGCATAGGAAAAGAGCTGTGAATCAAGGATTTCCTTCCATTCCAAAGCAAATCAAGTGTTCTAACTACACCTTAAGCCAATGAGTACAGATGAGTATCCACCCAACATTGTATTAGTGTCTTCAAGTATAATTTATCTTATTTGAGGTTTTTAAGTGTATTTACACTCTTAATTTGAAATCTTTGGAGACATGTAACAGCCCAGAAAAATGACATTTAGACACCATCACTAATTTCATGTTAAAATAGCAGGATCTATGACAGAAAATCAGTATTCTTCAATCTGCAGTGTACAAACTCTCAAGATCCCAGATATTCTGCAAGCACTTCTTGGTGGTCCATGAAAGGGAATCAAGAGAGATATTAGTCTATTGTCAGCAAGCTTAAGTCTACTGAACAATTAATTGCTCGAGGGTTTGAATTTCCACTGGAAAATATTTAGGTGTCCACAACTCTGAAAAATGTTGAAAAGACACTGCAATAAATGGTTTGTTAGCACAAGCTCTCCTCCCGCTGGAAGCTTTGCTACATACATTGAGGCACCAGTTTGGAAGGCTGTGGATATTTTCTGCTGAACGGGGCCCTTGGAGAGGAAATATTTGATTTACTTCAGAGTTCTCATTTCCTTGAATTGCAAATAAAGTGTAATTTGATTAAATGTAAATGAATCCTACAATACTTTTGGTGGCTTGTCTGAAACAATTGATTGTAATGGGCATCCATCATTTGGCTTGATTTTAATTCAGAGACAAAAACGGCAAGATGAGAAAACTAAAGCAAGTGCCACTAACATTCTAGAGCTGGAGCAGTTGAGATTTCTGGTGCTGGACTGTCATTTCCATTGTTCTCAGAGAGCAAGCAATATAGTGGAGGGAAATACAACAGCAAAAAGAAAAGAATGATGTGAAATACATACCTAGAAATAGAGGAAAATTAAGCTTTTTGACAATGAATTCTGTTAGATTAGCTTAAAGAGCACGAATTGTTAAATGTATTGTAACACAAATATTCTAAAATGAATAAGTAAAGAAGATAAATATTGTTCTGTATTTCTCAGTTATAATAAAAGCTTCCTTTTTTATTTTTAATAGATCACCCAATTTCTTTTTTTTCACCAATATAATTTCCAAGTGTACAATACTGGTTTCAGCAGTTCTTGTGGCCTGAAATAATAAAAGAGAAGTGAAATTTTTTCTAATGACACAGGCTTGATAATCTTTTAGTATCACTCTCTTCAAATGTGGAACTACTTCAACCACAGAGATAATTATAGATGACCAGATTGTAACTGCTTTATTGCTCCTTTTTCCTCATAAATTTTTATTTTGGAAAGTCAAGTGAAAAACGTGGTTTCAATTTCCAACAAATTGCACACAATTTGTTTTTAACAAGAAAATAGAAAGAGATGGTATGGTCTTTGAAATAAATTACAGAGACGAGTTTGTTTCTTTGTTTTTCAGCATCATTAGAATAACAAAATACAAAATGCTGAAAAGATGACTGTGAAAAAAAGGCAACTGTACTAAGAAAAGCAACACGTAATTCTTTATCTAAATATCCTCTGAGCAATTTAACAAGGTAATGCAATTGCTCTAGCCTTTATCCCTCTGTTTTACCAGACTGGAGCTTAAAAGAAATCAAGCTGCATACACGTGTTACAGGAAATCTTCTAATAAGAAAATGCTGTGTACATAACTATCTTGCTCTCTCAGAAGGTACCAGCAATTGCCAAAGTGCTGTGCAAAGCATCCCTATTCAGACCATATTAAAAAAGCCTGGATAAATACTTACATGGAACTAACAAAACAAGGGGAAAAATCTAAGCCAACAGAAGACAGCCAATATTTATTTTGCCCAAGAGGTATGTAGAACTCGAATTAGTGCGTGGTTTTACCTACTTTACCCATACCTATAATTACAATACATATATTAGGATCCTAAATCAAATTAAAGGCTACCCAGCTTTCCTTCAGCAACAATGTTCCAACAGAAGTTTTAGAGGAGCTGGAAGATGCCCTGGAGCAGGTAACAGCAGCATAAAGCAGACATTCAGAGGGAATCCTGCCAGTGCTGCCAGCACAGGAGCAAGCAGGCTGAGATCAGGACATACAGGGAGACAACCCAGGTCCAACCAAGCCCATCAGCCAGCAAGGCTATGAAATGGGTCAGTGGAGATCAAAATACAAGATGGAAAGTCCGGCAAACATTTGAAGTCAGGCAGTCAAGACTAATTGTAAGGACTCTCGGTACTGCAATTCTTAGTATAATCCCTAGGAATTTTGCAAAGCTTGACATTTAAATTCCTAATTTAATAGGGCTCTTAAGTGACCTAAGGAGTTTCCTCAGCTTTCACTGTGTTATTTAGCTGCTTCTATGTTAACATGTTTTTGAAACTTAAAGGATAATAATTGATTGATATTGGTTTTAACCATAATAACACTGAAAATCACTCAATGATGTACACAAGTATGAAGACTATCAGTTTTCTTTATAATGTTGAAAAGTGTGCAGAACTTTTGAAAAGAAGTAGTAAATAAACAAAATAGACCTATTAAGGAATTTTAGTGCAAAAAAAATTTTGTTCTGAAAGAATGTGTGAAAAAAAATCAATTTTCCTTGAGAAAAAAAAATAGTACTTTGGAAAAAAAAAAAAGAAAGAAAAAGAAACAACTGTCCATAAAAATTCAATTTAACAAATTTGAGAAATCTAGAGGGATAAAAGTTATTAGAGAATTACTGCAGAAATCTGAGAAAATAACTGTGATGAATTTCATGCAGCTTTACACTTTATTACAGAAATCCCTAGGAAATTTTTTCATTAGAAAACTTCCACTGGACAATAACAGCGCAAATCTCAAACTGTTTTCTAAAAAAATATGTGTGCAGCCACAAAACTGCATAACTGCTCTATTGACACCCTGTGTCATATTCATTTCCTGTGTTAGCCATAATATGCAGTTTTTGTCTGTCCTACAGCTGTAATCAGTAAAGAGAGAAAAAAATAACCACACAAGTATTGCCTTGGTTTAAATGGATGCTACACTGCAAACACCTTGACCCTCAAAAAAATAATTCTTTCAGTGGGTAGAAACATGTGGTCCTACTTCTTTCCAGAGGCTAGCGCTCAGCAAGAGCATGTCTTCAGATTGCAATTGTCCCTTCCTGACTGCAAATGCAAAGAGTTTAAGAGAAGAGGGTTTTCTTCACCCCGCATGTCCCCGCAGAGCCAGAACGCACACCTCAGTCATTTATCATCATGCCATCACAACCTGCCAGCTTGACAATGATTTTTCCCCCGGGGTTTCTAGACTAGAAATGTTATTTAGGTTACAAAAACAATTGCATGTTTTCTCCTTCCTGAGCCAGCACAGACCTGCAAGCATGCAAATGAAAGGACTGAAAGCCTCCCAGGGCTGCAGCCACTGCTCACTCCTCAGCACTCTCACTCCCTGCCCAGGGAAGTACACGCTGATGGAGAAAGAAGTTGTGCCCAAGTGAGTGGTGCGTGGTGAGATGCTATGACCACCGTAACCTGTGCTCGCTTTGGTATCAATGGTTCAACAGTCTTACTGCATGATCTTACATAAAGCAATTTTCTTCAGCCTCCAAATCAGCCATAAATTATTTTCCTCCTTCCATATTTCCTCACTTCCCCCCATTGCTTGATCAGAACTGTCCATTTCACTCCTCCACCTCCTCATGGATTAAAGGGAAAAAAGGACAAAACTTGCAAACCCAAGCACATTTGTCTTCAGAAGTGATAGAATGTTGCCCCGTTCCAGAAGTGAACTATTTTTTTACTTTGCACAATTTCTTATTATTTTACATAGGTAAATATTATCTGTGCTCATTATAAAATTCTTGCTGCTAATTTATTTTTGCCAAACAATCAAGTGTAATAGCTTTGCAGATATCAGCAGATAAACAGAAATGCAATGCTGCATGATGGAGTTTAATGCTGTGGAAATGTTGGGGCATTTATTCTAAAATTCCACTGGCCTTTGCTAACTTTTTTTGAATGTTTGTTTATTGCCACAGTAAGGAAGCACTACAATATGATTGGGAACTTTTATACATAGATCCTGAAAATCAATATTTAAGGAAAGTGGATATTTCCTCAATTACATCATTTCTGATTACATGCTATCAAAAAAGACAGCGCAGAGGTCCCAATTATACAGAGCATAGGAAATAAATGTGATGTAGAAAACAGATCAAGAGCCACACTACAGGATTGTTGTAAGATAAGAGAAACATGGTAGGACAATGTCTGCACATTGTTACAGCAGGATACTGTGACATTAAGATGTTATAGGTTTGTGGTTATTTGGGGGGGTTCCTCTCTTTCCCTGCTGGCAATCCTGGTTCTGTGGGACTTGTGTAAGAAGGCGATAGTGTCTGTGAAATAATGAGCAGGGGAATGCAGTCCGTTCTTCCACTGCAATGTTAGGTGCGATGTTGCACACTAAAGGACCAGATCAATACTTCCAGCAGCAAGCCGTTCAATACCTCTGAATTATTGCTTCATTTTTCTTCTTATTATAGATGAGTTGTGTTATTATTTTCCCCAAATCGATATTTTACAACCTTTTTTATCCGTTTCTCCATAAATTTTGTGATTACTTTAAACTGGGAATTCCGGTACACTAAATAAGATGCAGTATCTGAGAGGTAGTGAATGTACCAACACGATTTTTTACTCAAGACACTGCTTAAAGGCAGATCCTAATCAATAGCTAAGTAGGAAAATTTTTACGTAAGAAAGGTGGAAGCAGCGCCACTCTTACAAAACCAAAATTCACGTTCCTAGAAAATATTAGCTACAAAAGTACACTATTTTAGAAATAGGGTGGAAAGAGAGGTCTGATGGGAACATTGCGTGGGAAATTTAATTCCAAACAAACATGCTTTTTACTTTCCCTCAGCTAAAGGGCAACCATAATTCACTAAAATTGTTTCTTACAAAGCAGATAATCCTGTGCACCTTAGAGTGATTTAATTAGCTTCCGTAGCTGTCTCCTGCTAAGTGTTTAAAGCATCTGCAAATCAAATCATGTTAACTCATCTGCTGCACCACTTTCTTTGTTCTATGCATAGGACCTTCCTAATAGCATTAATAGAAGCATGAGTTTCCCTGGAGAGGGGAGTAGCAAAGTGAGTTAATTACATAGTTATTGTAAAATTGTGTACATTAGTCCATAGAACATGCAGGCTAAGTATTACCGTGCTGCACGGAAAGTAATGATAATTTTGGGTGATCCCAAGGACCGCAATTTTGTAATACAAAAGGATAATGCAGATTCCCACTGAAGTCGGAGGAATTCTGCTCAACTCCAGTGCTCAGTGTGCCTGGCCAGCCACTCACAGACTGTAGCGCAGGATTCTGGCTGTTACCTATGTAACAGCTGCAATTTCTACACTCACATTTACTGCAGAATTATAAGACAGAACAGTGGGAGGTAGAGTAATCTTCATTCAATGTTTTATAACACTTTAAAAATTTTAAAAGGGAAAAAACATCTCTGGGATTTTACGCTGTAAATTGTGTTGATTTCTGCTCATATCTATATGGTCTAATTAGGCATACCATCTCAGACATCCGAAAAAGCAGGTCCAGTAGCTCCTTTGGACATGGGCGTCAGTACTCCACTGTGACAAATAATTCATAACAAATCATTCCTACTCAATAACTGTCCAGAGACTTTTTTCTCCAGTGAACTAGTTAGCTGTATTTGTCAAATAGTTTTTCTGATTAACCTTACCCTTATGGATAGAGCTTTGAAGAGTTGATTGTTACACATTTCCAATTTAAATTATCCATTTATAGCCTATGTTCAGAGAGGGCATTACCTCACCTGTGTGTTTGTTGCTTTTGTGTCATAAATATTTTCTGTTTCCTAATAACCGACAGTAAGTTTTACATCCCTTTTTTCCAGACATACACAAAGTTCACTTTCCATAATACACTGTTTTTCTTAAAACGAACTGCCTCAGCTAACTCACTTGTTCAAAGACTCACAGGGAGCAAAACACTACAGGGAAACTAGAGGAAAATCATTGCCAAAAACCAAATGAACATTCACAGTCCTCAAAAAATACCCCTATTTCCCAGCTCTAATCAGCATGAACATCTGTGGAAAAAAAAAGTCTGAAGGGGGAAATTGGAGAGGGGAGGGGGTAATTTCCATCCTTTCCCTTAGGCCCCAATTTAAAGCAGGTTCATTTGTCTGTTTAACAGAACTTGCGAGCAATGCAAGGATGAACAGTTTTGGTAAAGAAACCATGTGCAGACTGGCCTTGTTTTGGAGAAATCTGAACTAAATTTTTTATTCCAGAATAAAAGATACTTAGTGCAGGTTCTTGTTTCTGTCCCTGACCTGCCAGACTTGTACCTGGCCCTGAGAGCCCCTCTATCAATAACAGCCTGAACTGACAAAACTACCAAGGGAAAATACAACCTAAGGTAAATAGGTGAGGCATGTTTCACTCTCTTCCTTTTAAATAAATGGCATGCACATTTCAATGCAAGATTTAAGGGAACCAAAACTACAGCAAAATTAAAAACAAGCAGAGAAAATATTACTGTTTTTCAATATGAGGGCTACTTGAAGACTTATTTTTAGGAACAGCAATGTAACTTTTATTTCTAGTAGCTGTGCACAACATGCCTGTGAACTTTGGGGAGAATTTTTTTTTGGAGTGGCAAAACTAGTCAAAGATCTACCTTTCAAAAAAAATATTTCCCTTGCAGAAGTGACCTTTCAACATGTATTCATGCTTATTTCTAACAGTAAAAACTTGCCTTTCATTTTTACAAATACAAGCTTGCTGCTAGGACTGCCTGAGCATAAAAATTATATGTTTTTATTTGATGATTTTTAGCCCTCTACAGAAAGCACCCCACAGAAAGCGAGGAATGGGATATAATCAAGGGGGGAATGGAGAATAAGCACATGTATTTCAGAAACTACCATGGGATTATAATACTTGGGGCAGCAGTCACATTCCTACACAGCACCTAGCACATGGGATCATGGAGGGAGCAAATCTTCTCACCCAGCTTTAGACATCCAAGTGAATGTTTGAGCACTTGTTTAGCGCCCATCTGCAGTCTGACAGCAGAGAGGAGTTTCCTGATAGAGATTCACCCAGTGCTAAGATGGTGTCTGAGACAGTCAGGGGTTTGCCCCCAGAGCTCCCAAGAGAGGGTCATTAAACCTCACTAGATTTCTAACTCTATGCAGATGATATAAAAGAGGACCTCACCACGTTGAAAATGGACAAAGATCACCACAGAATATGTCACAGTCTTAAAAAGTGACAGCAAATTGCACAATTGTTAATAGACATCACAGGTTTTCCTCTGCAATTTTCACTGATTCAAAACTGAGAGGTTGATGCCACTTTCTGTTCTAACTAACATGTATTTTCACTAGACAACTGTTACAACATCTTAATTTCCATGTGCATTTTGTTCCACGAGGACTCAGAAAATACCATTATTTGTTGGTTTTGTGGGTTTTCTCTCTGCTTTTTTTAATTAACCCTCTGTCTGCTGGGAATGGGGTTTCCTCTTGTTAACCACCAATGCTAACACCTGGTGCTACGCAAGAGCAGTTCAAGTCCGCCACTCAATGCAAAATGTTAACCACAATTTATGCCAACAGGAAAAAGGTGAAAAATTACATTTGGGAGGGAGGGGAGAGGAGGGAAAGCAGAGAAGATACTGAAAGATGAGGTAACAGTCAGTATGGCCATGCAAATACCTTAGTGCAAACTATGCTGTAGCTCTATGAGGGTAACTGTCCAAATCCAGGCTCTTTAATGCAATACCTAACAGATGTTTCACACTTACTTCCTTGAGGTATAAACTGCTATGAGCTGTCTTATACTTAGTAGTAAGTACGAAACAAGTTCATGCAGAATACCTGATGCGCTGCAAAACCACAGTCCAATTTATATCATGCTACCATGTTTGTGCAGTAAGACACTAAATAACTTCTGTCCTACCTTGTGGAATAAAAGATCTGCATATGCTTGGTTGGCAGGACAAAGTATTGATGGTTTTATACTTCTGTAATAACTGCAGAGCTCAGAGCAGACCAATAGCAAAAACCCTTTCAGTGAAGGTTATACAGCTATACTTTTACCTCAAACAATGGAACTTGAGATTTTTTGAAGGGGAAACGGATGGAAGAATTAAAAAAAAAAAAAAATGCAATAGGGAAGACGGTACTAACCCCGCCATGTTCTTCTTTAGCATGAGCAGTAACTGGGTGATGATAGAGGTCTGCCAGAAGGTTCTAAGGAAGTTTGTTAAGATTGTTGAAACTTCTGTGCAGTTTGAATCTTTAACAAAATTGTATTTTATGTAAGACATTAGTCAACCATTATCATGAAATAAACGTAAACTATTTCCAAATGTATCAGATCATTTAAAACACCATGGTTACAATTCCCTTCCTTTCTGAGTTGTGTTTTTTTTTTTTCTCTCTCTCTCTCTGTTGGCTCCTGTGGTGTCAGCAATACAACATCTCTCCAGCCACCAGTGCCTACAAGGGCATGTCTGCACTGTAGACTGCAATGTTACGCGCAGAAGTATTCAAACTGACTTTAAGTAAAGTAAAAATGGACATTACAACCTGTACCAGGAGGGAACTCTGCAGTATTTCTGACAGGGCTGAGAAGCTGCCAGGATTGAGCCTAGTCATTCTGGGACAAAACTGTTTCAGCATCTCTATCCAGACACCACGGCAGACCACATCACTTATACACTTGATATCTTCATAACTAAGCAGAAGAGCCTGTGTGAGTTCTTGCAAGATAGCAGAAAAGTACAAAGAACTTCACACTCCATGCAATAAATTGGTCTTGCATCCACTGAGATGAAAGGCTGCAAGTACAAGATTTTCCTTTTATCTGTATATTAACAAAAAAGCCAGAATCTGTAGACATGGGCTGTATTGGGGCACATCTACTCTGCAGTCACTGCTGTCAGCAAGATTTAACCAGCCTAGATAAGCATTACTGGCTGGGTAGGGATGCTAGTACAAAGCTCAAAGCAAGCGAGGCTGCCCAATTCCTGCCTCTGGGGAACAACAGTTCCACGCCACACTGCCACAGTCAGCTGTACAGCGTTCACCAGTGTAAGAAAATGCCTAAGCAAAACGAACCCCCACTAACAAGCACGTCAAAGGATTAAGCACAGTTTAAAGGGGGCTGTTTCACAAGCAGCGCTGTGCAAGAGTGTGCCGCAGGTGGTTGTGCACTAAATTCACATCCTGACGTCCTCCCCAGAGCCAGCATGCCGTGCGCTCAGGCACCTCTGACAACTTGGCCCACAGTTTAGCCATTTCTCAACAACACACAATAAATCCTGCACACGGTTCCAGGCAGAAATCAAAAGCTGCTGCACCCTATGAGAAGCACAGGAAGGATGAGATAGGTAAATATATACCCACAAGATTGCCAGAATTCCCAGCTAACAGTCTGTGAAACATTTCATTGGCAACGAGTAGCTGAGGACATGGCTTTTTGGTCCACCAAAAGATAGTGCCTTGTCCCCCTTTTCAGGGCACAGGATCAAAACACATTAAAGTAACTAGAGTAGCCACTGTTGCTATTATTAGCTACCCATTTCTGTGGCATTTGTCTAATCTGAATATCCATACATTAAGAAACAAGACAGTGAAGCCGCCTGTAGAAAAAGAACACAATTGAGGCTTTTTAGAAATTCATCTCAGCTCTCTGTTTTATTGGCCATTTTTTTAAAAGAGGGAATAATATCTTATCAACTGACATGAGCTAAAAGGAGAATAAAAAAAGATTAACAATTTTAGCATGGAATAAGAGAGTTTTGAAGCAAAGGCATGAAAATTTAAAGGTTTTGGTGTGGGGATAAAGAAAAGAATTTACAAGGCTTATTTTTGAGAAGCCAGAGGGTTAATTTATCATGGAATAAGTCTGGAACTTGAAAAGCAAAACATGGTTTATTGGCTTTGAAGGTCAGATAACTACGTTATATCATATTCAATAGGTTAAGGTTCCAAGGGTCTACAGGGTTGCATGACAATTGCAGGAATCCTTATAAAGTCTAGTTTATACCTTTATCGTTAATAGCTTTCTAATCCTTTACCACAAATTTATAGTTTAGAAATGGCAACACATCTTAAAGATTAAAGGTATGTGACAAACAGTTCATGTCCTTTAATAATCAAATCACATAGCTTAGATTGGGGGCTTATCAGGCTTTTTCCTACTCTATGGTTTCATAGGTAGAGAATACTTTATATCCCTATTACATGAATGATGAATGGGACCATTGGTTATGGGCTGTTATTTGCTTGGCTGTAGTCAATATGTTTTCTTTGGACAGGGACTTCAGTGATTTATTTCTCTTTTGGCCTTATCACTTATTAACTCAGGGCAGACAGAAAAAGCCAAGGTTGTGAATAAGGACTAGTGCCCATTTAGACTTCTAATATCAGAGAAAATATTCTTTTTAATGATCCAGCTACCCTTTGCTCTGTAGACTCTGATTGCACTTCCCTCTAACTAGAAAATAAAGGTCATATTTCTTGGAAAGTGTATACATAAAATATGCAAAATAATATGTTTCCTTCACAGCCAGCTTTATTCTGACGGTTGCTGTAATTGCTTCCATTTTGCAGCTGTCCTACAGGTACACTGCACACTTTTAGTGATTGTTTCTTGCAGTGTGTTATGGTGCTGCCAGTGTTTACGAAATACTAAAGATATAAAGGTTCTGTGTTCCTATTAGCATACAAAAGGGATTTTCCAGTCTACCTCTGCCACCTCCTCACTGTCTGATAACACCCTTTTCCCCCGCAATCAATTCTGATTCCTCTCAGCTTCCATTCCTGAATTTCTGCAAACCAAACCAACAAACCTTCCTAATAATATTCCTAATATTCAACCCTGATAACTATCCACACTTTACTGTGCAAGTCCTAACAAACACCAAAACAACCACCTTCGTAGCGACATCCAACCCCACCACTAAATAACAAGGATTCCTATATTATTTCATATAGGATAGCTTGCTCCAAGACAGCTGCAACCATTTATTAGCTTATCTGCACTAAAAATTTCCAGAGAGTCCAGGCAGGCAAGGTATTAACATTGACTCAGCAGAGTAGCTAAGTTAATGGACTGGATCTCAGAAAGGGCCAGGTTTAAGCTTAAACTCAAATAGATTTCCTGAAGGAAACTTCCTTTTTCCAGGGCAGGTAACGCCCAAGAGCAGACCACTGGTGTGAGTGCACCAATCCCTCACCTGTTTTCCCATCTGTATTTTACCTGCATGATGCTATGAGGAAAGACAAGACACCAGCTCTTATTTTAAACATCATACATTGATTTGAATTGAGGGATTTTATTCTGTTCTTCTGTAGTACTTGGCAGCTGACTAACTTTGAGCTGTCCGAAAGTTTTCATTCTGCCACACCTATAAATATTTACTAGTGAAAGGCAGATAAAAACTGCTGTTAAGACCAAATGGCATTCATTTGCTAGATAGTAGATCTCAAAGCTGGTCACTCTTTTGGAGAAGTGATGTGTTCAATATTTCTTTTCAGATTAATGATCATCATATATTTGAGGGTGAAGCATTTTATAAACACACCAAGATAAAACACAAGAGCATCTGAGATGCTGTCTTTATTTTATTTTATATTATTTTTATTGTTCTGTTGATGGTGTCCTTCTCTCCTCATTTATACTAATCAGCTATTTCAGTGTTCATGTTTTAATAATAAACACACATGAATAGGCCATTGTAAAACTAATGAGCTTGTGTAATACTGATGTTGAGAATATTGAGAATAACTGTCACTAGGTTTTAACATTTCTCAGGAACTAGCAGATATACAGCTATGGCCAAGGTTAGCTGGTATAAGGGTCAAGCTCTAGCCCAGAGGGATCAAGCAAGGCTCCAGAGGGGCTACAGGAATCTCTTGACAGCCAGTCTGTCTCTTATCACTTTTTTTTTTCCTTTGGTTCTACAAACTCCAGAACTCTCCATTCTGAAATCTGATTGCTTAATTGATTACGTATCTTTTCAAGCTTGCACAGTCATTGTTGCCTTCTTGAAAGCAGAAATTATTCTTTGCAAAGGGATCGCTGAAATTTACCAGGCTGGAAACTTTAGGGATAAGTGGTTCCAATTCTGAGCAGAGCTGTGAAGAAGACTTACATCTCTGCTTCTACAGCCACAGAATGAAAATTCAAATGGTGATGAGTAGTTTTTAGTCTCTTACTTTTGGAGGTATTTGACTTAAGAAACGAGAAGGGAATGATTCTCATTAACAATTAACCCTACACTTCTGTAAATTAAATCATTTAAAGAGATAAAAGTAAACTTGAAGCTACCTAAAAATGAGGATCTTGAAAATGTCACTCAAACCATCTGTGATCTGCAAGGCTCTTCCTGTTTGTACACAGATGCAACTGTTTTTGGAAGTAAGTAAAGGGTGAAATGAGGATTGAGCAGGGATTTTTCCACATGAGGCTGTTTCTTCTTTGTAGCAACTAGGGGAATGACAAGTTCTCTGAGAAGCCCTATGACATTTCAGAGAAAGATGCAGTTTCCCAGAAATTCTGCAAAGACCCTGACCTTCACAATGCTAGCATTTCTACACCACTCTATTCACAATGGTCCAAAAGTATAATGCAAACATGACCAGCCTTCCCAGTGCTCCACTCTGACCTACTCTGCCTTCATCACAATTACTGCAGTTGGACTAAATGATCGTCCCTTCCTACTGAACTATTCTGTTCTGTTCTGGAGGATCAGCACTCAGCATCTGGTTTAATCACACTGCGCAGCAAGCCCTGTTTGACAGAGACCATGCTGATCCGACATCCCCCTGATCAGAGTCATACCATATCCCAGAGTTTATAAGAAACCTCAAAGGAACTGCAGGGAGACTTGCCTGTCTCTCTGGACACGTTGTCAGCACACAAATGGTTTAGTCCACAGCCTCCCTGCAAGACTAATATACAAAGGAAAACAGTCCCTAAATTCCAACTGGTATTCAAGCACATAACCAATTTTATAAAATAATAATAATAATAATAATAATAATAATAATAAAAGTCAGTATTTGTGGGTAGTACACAGACAAGAATCTGAATTAATCCCATGTTCATAACTTAGTGACAAAGTTATGAACTTCTGTCTGCTATGTAATCCTCTGCTCTGGTTTTGGAACCAAAGCACAAAACCTTACATGGAGCAGGTGGTAGAAGCATAATGCATTTTTTGGACATTCCATATGTCCTTTCCAATACATGGTGAGATAATGCTCCTTTCACATACACACTTACAGTTCCACTCAAATCTCATGGTCTAGTACCACCATTCATAGTAAAATTCATCTGTGAAAATCATGCTGTCCGTAATGCATTTTTTTATTTAATTTGTGCTTTTAAATAAAACAAACAAACAAACAAGCAATGATAGAAAAAAAAAAAGAAAAAAAAAAAAGCTCAAAGGCCTGACTAGGTATCACAAATTTGTGCCAATTCTCATCCCTTATTTAATTCAACCATATATGCCCTGAGTCACCTTGGCAAACTACATATGGATTTGTATACATAATGGCTTCTTAGTTTCACTTGCTTTCCCTGCTTCTAAAATACTGGTAGTGACACATACCTGATTCATAAGTTGTGATGTGAAGCTGAATTTGTTCAGTGCTCTTCAGTACCTGAAGAGATTTACAGATGAAGGGTACCACAGGAAAACACTGACCAGCATGATGCTTCGCCGGTTTGGGTACTTCTGTCTGCAGTATGAACTTTCAATACAATTCCAATGTGAACATACATATAAGATGTGTTCATACTTTTATATTTCTAGTAACATTCTCTAAGGAATGTCAAAGATCAAAATTTAAGAAATAATTGCTCTGTAAGTGCATGCTATTAGCTTGCTTTGCAGATGGGAAATAAAAAAGCTATGCTTCCTTGTAAGCACAGGGTTGACACTGGTTTATTTCTTTCAAAAAAATACTTGAAAAAACCAGAATTTCTCTGTATATATGTGACCTTGATTCCTAGATGGCACATGGACTACTTAGAGATCATGTTACTAAGTTATTTGCAGTTAAAGGGGAAAAAAAGGCTAAAATTAATGGGTCACTGGGTATTTTCTTCTGAGAACTTAAGTACTTAACAGTAAGAAAAAAACAGTTTACAGCCAGGTGGCTTGAGGGGATATTTTGTTGAACACTGATTAAAAATAATTTCTTCTAAATGAGACCTGACCACAAAATGGGACCATTAACGAGCAGGGACATTCTCACCAGAAAGGAAACTACGCTTGATCAACTCCTGCACCGCCCACAAACCCCAGGTCCTTTTCTCTCTCTTTCTCTCGCACACTCTCTTTTTTTTTCTCTTTTGTCTTTTCCCTTTTTTTTCTTTCCCATTTTCTTGTTCCTAATAGCAGGGTAAATAAGCAGCAAGTGATGCTGAAATGTTTTCGGCCAAAAACAGAGGCCAAACTCCTCTGAGAAAACATTTGGCCTCTGTGGTTTTGTAATATGTTCCAGAACACTGAGTTCACTGAAGAACATTGTGAAAAACTCCCATCGGCTGGAGTGATGCTGGGGAATGTTACTGTATCCCAACTTCCAATTGGTCCATTTCCTGCAGGCCTTGTTAAAAAAAAAAAGGAAAGAAAAAGAAAAAAGAAAAAAATAGTGCTATGTGGGAGTTAAAACAAGTTCTCATGGGAAAAATGAATGGCAAGAAATTCTAGCTTTAAAAGAAACAGCTAATCTGCTAGTTTGATTGTTCTTCAAAACTTACAATGAACCAATAATCCTAATTAAAAACACTTGGCCTAGTTCTCTAAAGCATCATAGCTTTTCTATGCTTCGTTTGTACACACCATAGACTATTAGTTTTTTTCTAGTGCTCACTAACAAAGTGCTGACTTTGTTGGGATGGCTGAGCTAATTTCGTGAACTCAGTGTGAAACCTTAGCTAAACAAAATTGTGGTAATTTTCCTTAATTTGTAAAAGTGATTGGAGTGCAAACAAAATTTTCCTCTTGGGTCAATCCTATAATTTTCAATTAACTAAAACTAATCGGCAGGCATGTACTGAACCTGCATTTTGTTTAAAGGGCTGGAAGGCACTTCTGAAGGTCAGGATGCATTAATTGTTTTTACTTTACTTTTATTTAGTCCTTAAAAAAAGACACATTTAAGTTCAGGCTGCCTGTGAAAGAACTGCAAAAAATGCAAATTGTATGAGGTATAATTTCAGTCACAATAGCATTTCTATATCTACCATAGCTCCATAAAAGCTGCATAAGTAAGAGAATTGTCCATGGACTGGATCACCTTTGATTTTATCATTGTTGTTTAGTACTTCATAACTTTCATTTATTAAATAAAAAATAATGCGTTTTAAACACTAACCTGAAAATGCATAGATGGAAACACTTTCCCTATTGGGACAACTTATTTCCACATTCAACCTTTTTCCTAGAAAAGCTATTTAATAGTGATCTGAAAAGAAAATCAAAATGGGTCCAAGTCATTTTTACATTTAAATTGCATAAAGAAGGCCCCATAAATTTCTTTGCAAAGTTGAGGGGAGTCAGCTTTCCTCCCTGTCTTCTTTGCAAGCATACTTGCTGTTTCACCAGCCCAAGTGGCTCAACAACAAGCAGAAGGACAGCACAACTTATTGTACAAAGTCCAGAAGGGAAAGGATTCGCAGTCAAACCGTCTAGAGCTCTGGCTGATACTTTCATGCGGTATACACTGCCAGTTTGCACCAGCTGGCAATTTGATCCTTTGCGTTTTCTTGTTCTTTTGTTCCACCACATTCAAATCCTAAATAACTTTTTGATATGGTGCATTATTGTTCACTACATGAATTTCCCACACATTGTTAAAATCATAATGCTTACATTAAATACACACACTCTCCACCAATGCCTTCTGCTTAGTGAGCAAGGCGATACATGAACGCTTTAAGACCCAGCTTAAGGAAACCCAGTGCAAAATCCCAACCAGAGGAGTGGGTATTTGGAAGAAGACAACAAAACTTTATACAACACCTTTATTCAACTTGCTCTGTGTTAAGGAAATCAAATGACAGCTTCTTTACCCAGCTGGAGCACAGAAGTCCATCCTCTGCCTCGAGTCCATGTTTGTACACTCACAGTAGGAGCAGTATATGTGCCCACTGTTAATTCAGTGTGCCCCATAGCCACAGGCACTTATGTTGCATATTATTCTTAAGGTTTTAGGGGCAAACAAGAATGAGGAAAGGCATTGCATTGGATTGTGATGAAGCACAGTTCAGGCAAACAGTTACAGAAGCAGTAGACCTGTCTGCACTATAGGTCAAACAACAAGCACAACCAAACCCAGAACAAGCCGTTAATTCTTGAAGCATGCATAGCTTCCAAGGAATCAACAACACATGTTATTTTAAAAATGGTAGGCTGCTACTTGGTTCATTTCCCATTTCCTTATCACTACTCAGAGTGGTTTAGCATTGACAGTACCTGGAACGTCTTAGCAGTTTTGTTAACAACTCTTCAGGCCAGACCTCTCTACTCAGTGGTCTCAGTGTGGATGCCACCCCAAAACACTGCAAGTCACTATGTCTGCAGCATCAACTGGGGCAAAAGCTACTTGGCCTCCCTGGAAGGCAGAGACAAGTATGTTACAGTGAGATGGGAAGGCAAACAGGCTGCTGCTTTCAACACTTGCCGGGCCATGTCACTGTTACAACACAAGATGCAGATATTTAGCAAGATGCTTCTGGGAAAGTAGGTTCATGATCACACTGGTGTGCCTGGCTCCTGATGCTTGCACGTTTCCTCAGTTCCTTTAGGGATAGGAGCATCTGTTTCTTTCCTTCCTCTACACCCCCAACCCTCAGGTAAAGAGCTGTCCTATAGGGAGGACAAACGAGCAAACACAAATCCCACATGGGTATGCTTTCAGATTCATCTCTACACAGACCTCCATTTCAGAATCCAACCTTATATTGGTATATTCAATGATGTGATCAGCCAAAATAATAAAACATGGTACAGCTTTTAACGATGAAAGCTGAAGCCCCAGCAAGTGTGATATATTGCCTGCCCTATTTCTTGATGTTATATCTAGCACTAAAGTATCCTTACCTGTGTAAATGAATCTTCCAGGTGTTCCCTTACAAAACTGCTTAGACTTGTAGGACAATGTGACTTCTACAACCCCTGGGATATGTCGGGGAGGCGTCTGTACACGGATGGCATGAGGAGTAATCAGCTAGAGGAAAACATTGAGAAGGGAAAAGAGAGAGAGAGAAAAAAAAAAAGCACTATTAGATGCTGAATACTTCTTTAATAACACTTTCCTCTCAGATCACAGTAAACAAGCTTCGAAACATGTAATTAACCTGTCAATGTTTGAATACAATCTTGATGTAACCCACACAAAAGCCAGTGACTACAATATTTACAAGCATTCTCTTTCTCAGCCATAACAACATTATTTCTGTTTTCATACATGGCAGGCACTCACTTCCTAGTACAAGCATCAGCCCTGGTTTAATGCAATAACTTTAGCTTACACCAGCAGGATGCCTATGTTTGCTCAAGTGAACATTGGGGTCGTGACAGTGTCCAACAAATCTGACTGATAAATGATACGCAGTTATGTGTGTGAACACAGCCCTTCAGCTGAGATTCACTGCACTGTGCAAACCCAGGCAGGCTTTTAAACACACTGGTCCCCAGCTGACATCTGTATACTGCAAAAGCACCATGTGCTACAGTTTTAATTAGAGACCCTTTCCTATTCATTTTGTGGAGGCATAACTGATTACTGCAGAAATGCAAAGTTTGGTTTCTAAAGGAAGCCGGGTTTTTCTTTGCAACTGATCAAAGTGCTCAAAATACATGTACCAAATATAACCATTTACCCATCAGTTCCAGTTTGCCTCCACTGCAGTGACTGACATATATCTGAGAAATCACTTGCATGTGTAGATTTACACACGTAATAAATAAACAGACATAACTTTCTTGCTAACTGGACTGGGGATCCTGATACTCAAGACAAAATGGATGGGGTGGGCCAGTGCTTTTCCTTTCCAACGTGGCCAAAAGGACTGTTGTGGTTTAACCCGGCCGGCAGCTAAACACCACACAGCCGTTTGCTCACCCTCCCCCCTCTCTCTCTGGGATGGGGGAGAGAAATGGGAAAGTGAAGCCTGTGAGTTGAGATGAAGACAGTTTATTAAGATAGGAAAATAATAATAAAAATAATAATGATAATGATAATAGTATTACTAATAATAATGTGTACGAAACAAGTG
The DNA here is from genome assembly GCF_013377495.2 of Cygnus atratus. Classification (NCBI taxonomy): domain Eukaryota; kingdom Metazoa; phylum Chordata; class Aves; order Anseriformes; family Anatidae; genus Cygnus; species Cygnus atratus. Next base: position 8,620,085 of record NC_066375.1, read on the forward strand.
ATGCACAATGCAATTGCTCACCACCCGGTGACCAATGCCCAGCCTATCCCCGAGCAGCCGGCCCCCCCACCCCAGCTAGCCACCCCTATATATTGTTCAGCATGACGTCAGATGGTATGGAATACCCCTTTGGCCAGTTTGGGTCAGCTGTCCTGGGTCTGTCCCCTCCCAGCTCCTGCTGCACCCCTAGCCTGCTCGCTGGCAGGACAGAGCGAGAAGCTGAAAAGTCCTTGGCTTGGTGTAAGCACTGCTCTGCAACAATTAAAACATCAGCATGTTATCAGCGCTCTTCTCATCCTAATCCAAAACATAGCACCCTACCAGCTACTAGGAGGAAAATTAACTCTGTCCTAACTGAAACCAGGACAGATATCTGTTAGGATTATGGACTGGATTTAAGTAGTGTTTATACTGGTTTCAAGTAGTTCTTGAAACTGATATTAGAGCCATTTAGGAGTTCACTAATTTATTGCAGATTAACTCAAATCTCTGATGTGTTCAGTAATCACAGAATTGACCTCCCCATCACTGAAATGTCCTCTTCTCACTCGTTACGCTCACTTAGACAAGAATAGGAAAAAGAGGTACATAGAAAGAGTGACATGATTGTGTCCAGCAACCAAGTTATGGCTCTGGCACATTGATAATCCTTCTGTAATTGACTATGGCACCCTAAAACACTACTAGAGAAGCAAACAACCACGATCACAATAACCTTGACAATGAGCAAAGCCATGGCTACCCTAAGCAGACAGTCAGCCGCTCAGTGCTGTTGGTTGTCTGCTGGATTATGGAATACAATTTCATAGAAAATACTGTTGTTGTTGTTGTTTTTAAAGATGATTTTCACTTTTTTTTTTTTTTTTAAACCAGGAACCAAACATTTCAGAATCATGGTAAGGTCCTATCAAACAATCAGACTTCTTAAGCACATCTTTGTTAGGACACAGGACTATTGCTCCTAATTTATACTACAAACTGCCAAGAAATCTGAAATTCCCAAATAAAGCAGTTTGTAAAAAAACAAAAAAAAAAAGAAAAAAAAAAGGAGAGAGGAATGTCTGTCTGAGAGCCATCTGTGTTACTGCAGCAAATGGCATTCACAGTAGGAAATTCTCCATATTTAAAATAGGAAAATTAGTATTAGATCAAGTTGAAGATTAAAAACAAAACTACCAGCATCAAATACTCCAAACATTATTCAGATCCACACAAGTCATAAGGTCAGCCCCCAACTCATGCCATTTTAGAAATGTTCATGTCAGGAACCAGTCTCCTAGTTTGTGAGCTCCAAAAAGCACGTATTCAGGCTCTGCTTTGAAACTATGTGATTTAGAAATGTATTTATTTTTAGAAGGAACCTGCTTTTTCTCTTTTTTTTTTCTAAATGGCTAACAAACTTTTTTTTTTTCCAAACAATCAAACAAACAAACATACACACACTTCCAAAATTCCTTTTACTTAAATTGAGTTGCCTTAAAGTTGGTCTGACCAAAGTTGTGAAGTCTAGGCTAATTCTCTGCATGCCCCTAATAGTCAGCAGAAGCAGAAAGCACTGCCAAATAACAATTTATTTCCCAGGCTTCAGACACCTCTCATGTTTGCATAAACTGCTCCCTGGAAGCATCTACCTTTCTCCAGTGCGCTGGGATGACAAATTTAAACTAGATGCTTAACTGTAGGCAGCCAAGCACAACTGAGGTAAATCCCATCCTCGAGCAGTTCTAGTTAACTGGGTGAACTGGCAAGATGAGAAAAGTTTCATGACATTTTTAGGGGAAAAATACTTGCAAAAACAGCCAAGGATTTCAATACTGAAGGTTAACATGCTAGTCTTACTGCATCAGCATGTGCCTCATGCCCCTCACCCCCATTCTGGCATGAGCTCTACAGACAGCTTCTGGTTGTATCTTTGAATTTCCCAGCATTTACTGGTCTGTCACCACTTTAATGTTCTTTAAACATAATTTGTGGCATTTTCCAATACTCATCTTCCCTGGTTCCCAAGAAATGTCTGACCTATTTATGGTCCATTGTTAAAGAGAGCTGGGGAGAGTTAAGCAAGTTTCCTGGTTTGTTCTCCACAAACAGTTTGGTTTTCCTTTGTGCTCTGAAGTAAATAAGTTTAACTGTGTTTAAAACCACAAATATACAATACTGTCGCCCACACATTCCCAAAGGGTGAACATTACGTCTGAAGTCCTATGGTTTAGGATACTCAGTATATATTTTACTCCTCTCTCCTCTGGAACTGAAGCTTGGGAGATACAGTAGGAGAATACATGTTCCTCTTCCTTTAACTTTTTTCTCTTTGCCATCTACCACTGCCCCTGCCACTGATACAGTGCTGAGCTAGAAGGATCTTTGCTCTGTGTCAATATTCAGTTCTCATGCCCACAAACACAAAAAGGAACTAGCTAACTTGGTTACGTACCAGTATTCCCCTATATTGTTGCCATCTCAAGAAATAGGTTTTAAGGGACAAAAAATGTCACTGCACGTCAAAACCTGCCCTCTGAACTCCACCTCTGGTCTTGACCTCTGGTTCCCCAGCACTGCCAGGATCTTCATTTTGGACTGGGACCAGCTCTCTGAATCACCGTGACTCTATTTTGCAATTGGAGTGATTCAATGGACGCTGCATGGGCCTGGGTTCATGGCCAAAGAAAATCTGCCCCTGACCTCTATGACTCCAGGATTATGGGATGTATTCCTGTCTACACTGCTGACCCATGGCCTCACCTGGGGAACCCTCTCCACCTTTTCCTAGCACGCTTTCTCCTCTCATGCCGACAGATTATACTTTCTTCAAAGCACAGTCTGTCCAGTATTTGCATGCAAAGCACCTGGGAGAGGTAAGTTGTTAGCATCAAAAGATATTAAAAATAAAGACAGCAATTCTGGAAGCCTCTGAGCCCCAAACTGTCGATGGTTCCGGGGAGTATTCTGGGGAAGCATCATTATATGATCCCCCGGTTGCTTTTTATGTATGTCTGCTATTGCCCACCGCCAAACATAAGATACAGAGCTAGATGAACCTCCATGTCTCACCCACTTAGGCTATTTTGATACTCTAACCTCAGGTGAGAACACTTCGTGCATTAACAACTAACACGCCAAGAAATAAGGATTTGTAAATATGGGTTACCTACATTTCTAAGCATATTTTTCAGATGTAAATCCTGAGCAAGTCATTAACTTGTGATCTGGGGATGAACCTGCCAGCCAAAATCCCAGATCCAACTTCCTTTTCCAGTATTTGATAAATTGAGATCTGGAGCTGGATAGAAACGTAGCAACAGGACCCTTTTTACCAAGAGATTTTCAAGTGAATCAGTCTGGTATTTGGCAACTGCATTAGCTGTTTTATATGAACTCCTACTTGTCAGCTGGGACGTGCTGTGGATTGGATTAAAACCTGAATTAGAGATATTCAGAATGGAGGGAGGTGCGTGTCCTTCAAAATCCAAAACACATTTAGTTCGAGTACGTACAACAAGCCTCTTTCTGTGGTTTGCTAATATATTCTAGACATTCTTGTGTGATACAGCATCATTTCACACACTGAAGAGTGCCAGGTTACTTTCTTTTTTTGAAAAGTGACATTTTATAAGAAGATGTCATTAGTCTGAGTCACTAGTTTATTTTTGCATGCTTGAGCTCTGGTTTGTGGTTAGGGAAATGGTGACAATCAGCCATAAATTTAACTTGGACTCTGTGTGAGAAGGACCATTAGGACAGGAATGAAAAATAATAATAATAATAATCTTACCCACTGAAGGTAATGAATGGCTTTCAGTGGGAACAGAACCCTCAAGGTATCTATATTTTCAAAAGTGACCAGTGACTTTGCGTGACTCAATACTGGGCATCCAGATGCTGATTAATAAGTCTTGGTTTTCAGAAAGAGGGTGCCTACCCATTTTTTTTAAAATGAGTCAGGCCTCTAGAATAAGCACGCAAAAAGAAAGACTTCCAAAATCAATAATAAACATCAAAAGCAAAACAAAAAAAGTCACAGAATTTGATTCAGCAGCATAAAAAAATCAGCCTCTGTTTTTGTGCTGTACAAAGGTAAAAGAACTGATGTTTCAGTACTTCATCTTTTCTTAATAGAAAAGAAAGAAGTTGTTTCCAGCTGACTCTGTGCAGCTGGAGGAATGTTCTTGGCAGGAAAATGTTTGAAGAAATAGCTCATTTTAAGCAAATACTGTGGAATATTTATAAGAAACTAATTTTGTCTTCATAATCATGTGTGTTTGTCCTGAAACTCGACTCTTGGAATTACAACCCCCACCCCCACCCCCCTCAACAAGAGAAAAAAACAGCAGAGGATTTTATCAGTAGCTCAGATTTGGAATATTTGCAGCAATGCACAGAACCAGAGTGCTGGGTAAAAACTGTAAATAACAAATCCTCCTGTTTGTGGACTAGGCAAACAGAAAGGCAGAGTCTATCTCACAAACAGACTATTTACTGGGAGTTGTCTGTCCAGATTCAGCATGTGCACGATATATCAATATTATTTGTCTACCAGTTATGAAAGTCCCTTGAAAAAAAAGGCAATAGATGGTCCATTTTACTGTATTCTAAAAATATCAATGGTGGCTTTTAAAGTTGTTTTTATGAAATAATATGGGAGTTAAGGATTAATTGAACCCACTGGCTTAGGGTATCTGCATTTTTGCACAAAATTAATGTGACAAATTAAGTTTTTATTTAGTTCTCCCTGGCTGAGAAAGGTTGTAATTATGTTAGAGTGTTTACAACTAAAATATATGTTTAAATAATAAATATGTGTTTCAGAAACCATTTTAAACCTCCTTTTTTAACACAGTCAACTCCATTTCAAGCATATAAATATTTCAATTACAAAACTTGAATACATGTAAAATAAATTAAAAATATATTATTTACATTTCAAATTATTTATAACATATGCTGCTTGACAGCAACAAATACACCCTTAAAATGAACAATGTTTTTTGGCTTCAAATTTTGCTTCTGAACTGTGGTAGGATTTATACTTTAAATATCCATGCGTCTCAGGTACTTACATGGATTTTGCTATAATAAAATCTGAGTAATATAGAACCTTTAGGATAATTATCTTCCCAGCACCTCTCTGAAGAAGGTGACTAATCTTATTATAATGTTAGAGAAAGGGAATTGAACTTTAAGCAGATTATGTGATTTGCCCAAGGTCCCATGCAAAGTCTGTGGCAAAATGATGCTTAATTTAAATATTAGACTTCATCTCCCAAACCACTTGCAATTACAATTTGAAGTGATGCTAGACAAATCCATGTGAACATACTTTGCAACACTCATTATTTTTCTTTAGTTTCCTGCTGTCTAGATTTGTTTTGGATTTTTTGCAGCTTAGTGAAACAACAGGATGAAATTGAGAGTTCTTCTTGAATTCAATTACAAAATAATTTGCCCAGGTTTGCTCAAAACCAGGCCTGACTGGCAGCTTGGGGTGAACCTACTCCAGGTTTGAAATTGTACTGAATTTCAGAAATCAGTAGTTCAATTCTACACTCTATTAAAGTAAAACAAAAATATTCTTCCTGAGTATCAAAAAACGTGCCAGACATTTTTAGACATGGGAAGGCAAATGAACAAATTTTGTATGTGGCTTGTATGTGTAATTTGAATTATTTATAGATCACTATTATTTAGGGATCACTCAGCTCATGCCTTTCTGCGCTTGTTTACTGTGTTTGTCTGCTTCTTTTAGAAGTAATTTATTTTTCCCTGTAGAATTTCTATCGCTCCAATAGGTTATGAAACCGAGAAGCAATTCTTTAAGGGAGAGACAGTGAAACAGTTTGGAGTCAAAGCCTACTCGCAGCCCATTATAGCATTCACAGCAAACACAGACTTTGATCTGGAGCCCCTCTAACGTTATTAATTTTATGGCAAGGACTTGTGACCGTCGTCAACAATATTTTTACCAACTCTCACTTACCTGAGGTTAGAAACTGCCAATTAAAGGCTTCCACTAATAAATAGAATCAAGATTTATAATGAAAGATCCAATTCTGCAGTACCAAAACCAGAGCAATTTCCTCCCAGCCTCTTCACCTTTCCTTTTAAATGTCTGTAGCCATAATGGCTTCAATCCTAACACACAAAATGCTTACACTGGACCCAGGGGGCACTTTCACGATCACATAAGGGCTTCAGAATAGGGCTCATTTAAAATATCTCCTTTTCTGGAATGCCCTTTCATCCACACTTGTCCTCAAGTGGAAGAATGAGAGAGACAGAGAGAACAGTGAAGCCTATGAAGGACATTAGAGGATACTCTTCATATGGAAAGAAAAAAAAAAAAAGCTGCCATATGTGCAACAGAATCAGTAGGGAGAATGCACTGGATATGAATTAAACTATAATATTGATTTGATATAAGATATAAGGCAAAAGATCAGAAGATGAAATGTCATTAGGTAAGCTAGTTTGGAAATTCTGGTTTGTCTGTTAGCTTGTTTATTTTAGTACTAAACTCCTGAATATAACAATTTCTTATAAAACTTCCCATATCCTTTTGGAAAGCCATAAAGGCAACACTTGAACCTTTCCTTTGAGCTGCCCTTCCATGCTAGGGAAGCCAGTGGGAACTTTGTCCTGCATACTGGAACTCGCCATTTAGGTGGTGCTGCCTGGGATTTAATATTCCACAGGCTGTGGGGGAATATCAGACTCCATGTTTAATAATGTTCCAAAAAAAGAGAGAGAGAGAAACAAGCAAACAAACAAAATGGGTTACTCTGAAACTACAGAGGAGCTTGCTAGATATGGTAAGTCTGTATTTTCCACTGTGGATACAATACTGTATATTCAGCTGCAATTATGTGGCTGGTACTTACACCAAGCTCCCATACTTTTATTCATACATTTTATTCAAAGGTGCTGAATTTCTGCAATCTCCACCTCATTTAGCTGCAGCTACAAGTAGCCAGTTTCCCTAGAAAATAGGGCCTAAACGCTTGTCTCCTGTTGGCCCTTAGCTATTGTAGTGCTAAATGCAGAATTATTCAGTCATTTATCCTTTCCTTTTCTTAGAGTAAAAGACACTGAGCTAAATTCTGGGCCATTGAGAGGAGATGGAAATCCCCTGGCTATAATGTACTGCTGCCACAGGTAAATTTGACTAATTATTTTCATAAAGCTGAATGAGGAAAGGATTCACATCTAAAAATTTGTTGCTGATTTAGCATGTGGCATAGAAAAATGACAGGCTAGCTATACGCTAGACAAAGCTATTAGACATTACCGTTCAGACAACACCTACCTCACTCCAAACCAGCATGGTGCCGAATATGACCTGTAACCCATCAAAGAAATTGTCTCCTATGATGATGACAGTGGCACCTCCTGTAGTCCATCCTTCACTTGGACTGATGGCTTTGATACATGGTGTAGCTGCTTTTCAACACACATGAAAAAGAGAAGTATTCTGCTGTTAGAACCAGATTTTAATGATAGAAGACTTGAGAAAAATAAAAGGAGCTTTCATTTTCTCCCCTTACTAACACAAAGATTTCAGCAATCGTGTTCTTTCTAGTACATGTGCATGACCTCAAACTGTATCTTTGAAAGTATTTTTTTTAATCAATTAATTTGTTTGGTTTTGTTATCCGCAAAAAAACACACACACACACACACCCTTTAAGCCTACATACATCAAGAACAACAACAAAAAATCATAGCATAATAGGCAGAGATCAATTGAAAATTAGAACAAATCCAGGCCCTATCTTTATTCTACATGAAATGCGGAATACCTGAGTTAATAAAACAACCTCCAGTGAGCTTGCTTTATTATTCATCATAACCTAAATTACTCAAGGAAACTCCCATAAATATTACGGAAAATATTGGCTAAATAACAAAGGGTGTAACCTTCAGTATTTCTTTAAGTCTTTTGCAATGAGATCCAGTTTATTCTAGTATTAAACCACCCTGCCCTGCTAAATGCTTTAGCAACTACAAATAAACAAATAAATAAATAAAATAAAATAAACCACAACCCTGCCACCTAGTCACTCTGGTTACGTTGCATCTACTGGATAATTAAGAAATGTGTGCAACGTATTTTGCCTTATTCATAGAGTCTGTTCCCACTTTCATTAGCCACTTTCTTGGCATCATATGTATTAAGTGCCTCCTGAGGGGATGTTGAAAACTCAAGCAGAACTCAAACCAGTAAACTTAAATCTAGGTGTAAAATCATCTGTATTAAGCATATGTAAGCAGGAGCATTGTCAACTTTATATATTGGTGGGATAGGGCAATATAAACATCCACAGACTGATTCTCCTCTGCAGTATTGGAGTACATCATAATTTAACTGTCTTGAATCCGGTAGAATAACACTACTGTAAAAACAACCTGAATAAGCCAAAAAGCCCTGGATGATTCTCAGCTGTCAAGTCTCAAGTTGGCCTTACAGGTTGATGAAAACAAGTAATTCCAACTCAAATACCGCCCACTTCTCCTTGCTAAAACTGCAGGAGGGAGAAATATGACACTGTGCCATTAGGTACCGCTTTAAGTAAAAAGGGTATCTCCACAATTTCATTAGCTACAAGAAACGGATACCTTAAGGAGCAACAAAACTCCATCCGTCAGCCTCAAAGTTGAAAAGACTGATACTTTCCTTTAGCTGTGAACCTACGCCTCCGCTCACAAAAGAGGCTGGATCCACTGAAAACACAAGAAGGGCTGTGCCATTGCCTGCACTGAGGCTTGCAATGTCATTCAGGTGTCAATCAGCAGGACTTCATTAGCTACATATAAATATCTGCATATATACCTCTTGTAAGGTTGCTGGCATTTGGTTGTCCATTGCCACTTGGTCAAAAGGCTGTCTGAGCTGCTTATTTGGCTTGTAACACTGAGTATTTGCTGACATACCCAAGGGAGAGCACTCAGGTACTTTATCAGGTAAGGACTTGCTAGGAAAACAGCGGTGTGAAAGCCACCCGCACATGAGCACAACACAGGGAAACACCCTTGCACCCATGAATTACTTAACGTGGTTGCATGGTGGCACAGCCCTTGTTCTGCTTTCCTCTAAATGTAAAGACAGTAAATTAAGTAATTCACAGAAGTCTGCTTTAAAATGCTCCAGCAACAAAATGTTTAAGAGATACTGTGCATCTTTATGATTATTTAATGAAGTTCTGGCTGGTTGAGCTAATGGCAAGAAGCAGTGAGGCTGGTGAGAAGCTTCCTTCAAGCCCCTGGGCAGGACGGGCGGGCACGAAGCTGGGGAGCAGGAGCGAGCTGGAAAGGGAGCTGTTGAGTCATCCTGAACAGCGAGTGTTTCTGTGGGCACTGCTACAGTGATGGAGAGCATGCGCAGTGAGCAAACAGACCCTGTTCCTACCTACAAAAGGTTGTAAGTGTCAGGCACAAAGTTTTCCACTACTTAAGCTGATGGGGATGCCAGCTCCAGCGAAAAACACAAACACACACAAAAAAATCACTACTCTGCTTCAAACTTGGCAGAGCACAGCCGTTAACTTTTACATGAGCTAACAAAAGAAACATCCTAACATTACCATCATGAAAATGCAGCGCACACACAGAAGTAACTTCAATATGTTTAATTTGGATTCAAGTTACTTGCATAAAACTGTACATAAAACCATTGCAAAGTCCAAACCAAATGCTTTCCTTTCACAGCAATGGATTTACAGTGAAAGCAGCTTTCAAAATGCCATCTAGGCCTTTCATAGAATCAAAGCTTTTCATAAATAAAAAATAAAATCACTTCCAAATTACACCCTTTCCAGTATTTCCAGTTGATTGTGGACACACACACCACAATAAAACCCAAAGATAATCAGTTTCCCATGTGTTAGAGAACAAGCTACTTTTCTTAAAGAGTATAGGCAACATTTCTTTCCTAAATACCAGTGAATAAAAGCTGTTTGAGACCATAAGCCATTAACAGAAAACATATGCAGGCTTCAAAATTATAGATTCAATTTATCTTTAAAATGAATGCAAAATACTGTTGTACAGTTGCAGGTCCCCCTAAAGGTCTTGCTGCTTATCCTGCAATGTTCTTTGCAGAACCTACACTGCTCTACTGAGTGCAAGGTGCTGCACCCCATGTGTTGTTTGTGTATTCGAACCTGATCTTTTATACGTGTACGTGTTTAATATCAAACCTGTGCCAAGTCCCATCACGACCAGTGGGGCTTCAAGCAGATGCTCAGGTCCCTGTGCTGAATTGGGGCTGTGGGCTTTTCAATGGGATACGCTCACTCACCAAGTCAAGGCGACCACGCACACGTGTAATTTTATTTAAATGTAAAGCAAACACACCTCAGTGAAACTGCTGGCAATGTCCCAGGACATCTCCTCTGAGGAGACAAAGTCAGGACTTGGTAGTTTAATAAGCAAGGCACTACCTGAGAAGCAAGGAGGGTGCTGTGTGCTCCCCCCAAAATTCAGGGTGTTATTTTCCCTTGAGACTGACACAAAAACCCAGGGGGAGTTCCCGGCTTTCCCCACACAGCTCCCCCTTTTATCTTAAAATGCAAATCTCTGTAAAGACTGGAAGGGCTGCATGAAGGTGTTGCCCCACAAGGGAAGCCGCTCCAATGGCTGCATCCCAAGGACGCCCAAGGAGACACGCTGACGGAGGCACCCAGACTGCTACCTGTTTCTGGAGGCACAAAACATGTTTACACAATGACATCTTTGTGACAACCAGTGTTGTTTGGGGCATTGGTCTTGCTAAACCTTTGTGCTTCCCAGGCCCTTTTCTTGGAGCACCAGGAAGGATGATGGAAGAATCGGGTCCCGGTTGCCAGCACTACCAGAGGTGACACTGGGAGGGGGCAGTGCTCTGACCTCAGCTCTGTTTACGCCCCTGGTACACGTCTGGCCAGCTCAGGCCCTCGGCTCTTCATAGTTCTTCTGTTAATCATTTGGCAACTTTCAAAGTGCAGTCTGGAAGGTGTTTACTTCTGTGCAACCCTAGGAAAACAGAGCTAGGCAGAATAATCTTTTCATTGGAGACCTTAATTTTTTCACATTTTGTTTTGGTCACAAGAGAAACCAAAGCACAGAACTTCTTTTTTTTCCTCAGCATGCAAGGCTCCAAAATTTTTATGTGAAATTAGCTATTACACTTTTTAACATTTTCAAGAAAAAAAAAATATTATCACTTTAGGTGCCTTTCTGTAACACCAAAGCATCATTTATTTAAAAAAAAAAAAATGCAGTGAAAGACTTTAGGCCACTTCAAACAAAGGCAATGAACTAAACATTATTGATAACACAGACAGACTTTCACAGACAATCCAGAGAAGAATTATAATAAAAATAATTACGCATTCTTACATATATAAACTTTTTTTTTTTTTTTAATGAACAGTTGGAATCTAACTATAACTGGAAACAAAAGAGTTTGGTAACTATCAGATAAGACTTAAAGAAACTCTTGTTTCTTGTTGCCTGGGTTTACTAAACCATATTCACTGTATGTTTTCCAAATTTTCTTGGACTAAAGAAAAACTATTACCCCTCCAACCTGCAGCTCCTTGCTGAAGGTGATGCGGCCACATCCTCCACCTGCTGGAATGGCCTAGCAGTTATGAGCCTTAATGAGCTGCTCTCCTTTGCATAATACCAAGACAACTCGGTGTTAACATCTGACATATTTTATTGCGCTGCTTCCGTGGTTTGAGTTAACCGACATAGATTTTAGAGGGAGAAGTCCCAAACTTATGGAAACCAATGGGAATTTTGCTGCTGACTTCAAAGCTAAGGTCTCTATCAATAAATTTTGAGGATTTATGAGCAAAAGTATTTTTAATGAATTTCAAGAAGAACAATGTCGTACTGAAATCTTCATCTTTCCTTAGCATATATGCTGTTAAAATCTTGCCGTCATCCATACAAAGTATGCTAGGTACCAACTTCAGCACATGGGTAGCAAAAAGGAAAAGTTTTTTGCTGTGTGTATGCACCAGCGTGTTCCAGTGTTCCCTTGCTCCCCTAGCTACCCATATACAGGGGATTTTTCTTCCTTCAAACTGTGACAATAAAATGATTACCCCGCCACAGTTTAGCATAATGGTTCAGAAATGCTTGTGGCATATTGCAGAGTTAAAGTGGAAATTATTAGGTAGCTCTTCTTTGTTATAATAATGATCACTCCACAAATAAAAGCTCTTCTCCCAAAGGTACTGCAAGGCACAAAATGCTAATTCTGAAGATTATGTGTGCGCTTTTATTAAATATTACTATGCCCTGTCTGTTTGAGGGCTTCACTGCTCTGATTGTTTTATGAGTGCCATGTTAATGTCAGCCCCATCTTGCTAGCAGCAGGCACACATTTTAGCTTTTGTATGAGAGTTGATCAAAGGCCGCGTGCTGAGGGAATTGCTGAGAAAACACGGACAAGTGATAAAAATCTAACAGATTAATTGGTTTAAATTTCATTTCAGGGCGTTGAACTTTGGCTCAGGACACTAATACTACACTACCAGCCAGCGCCTAATTACCACATTTCCAATTTGCCTCTGAACAATGCTTAGAAGGGAGAATAATAATGGTACTAATAATACTAATAACAATAATAACAACAAAACAACAGCACTAATGTCTCCTCATAGCTTCCTGCACATGTTTAACAACCAACTTGTGTGCAGGCGATTGCAGGAGGAAATCCCTCTCCCCCCAACATCGCCATCCGTCTGCCTCCTGGGCATTTCTACCTGCCTCAAACAGCAACCGGAGGCAGAAGCAGCAGCAGATGCCCTCAGGAGCATCGAACATCCAAAGTTGCAGAATCATTGAGCTGCTGATACAAGTCCCTTACAAACACACCCTGGACCTCTCCTATCCTTAATGAGGGACCCACGTTTATAAGCAGAAAGCATTTTATCCCCCAACAGAAATTATCTATTCCATTGATAGAAAGCAGAGACAGGGGGAAAAAACATATTTACCACAAAGTTTATGGGTGGCCTTGGAATAGGGGTTAATTGAGCTTAGAGGTACATTTTCACCGAGGTGAATTAGTGGGATGCACGGCTATCAGCAGGACTCTGCGACTGCTCTTATTTAGCTTCTGAAACGTATTTGCACTATGATTAATATCCAGTTTGTGCTAGTGTCTGTAAGAATGACCTTGCCTGCAGTTTTTATCACGAAGTGTGGTTTCATTCTCCATTATTCCACAGATGAGGCTCTGACAACAGTTGCTGCATCATAACAGAAGTTTAAATGATGGGGTACATGCTTTTATTTTTCTTCTCTTTGAGAGTATTGTGACACACAAGGAGAGCTGCATAAAGCCAGTCAAAATCGGGATTTCAGAGAGAGAGTGAATTTATATCCTAGAGGAAGTATTGAAAATATTTGGAGTTTAACTTAATTTTCTTTTTTTTTTCCTTGGGTAAAACCCAATTCCAAGCTAACTATATAAATGTGCCACAGATTAAGGGTCTGACCCTGCAACCTGTTAAACACTTTTGCCAGGCTAACAATTTTCAGAGCATCAAGACAAATCAGTATTAAGCACTCAAAACGATGACTATTCAAGTTGCAATTCAACAAACCACTTAAGTAAGCACTTAAAAACCCAGCTGAAAAAGTTGCAGAATAAGGAACATGATTTTTTTCAGATAGTTGGGCAGTGCTTTGCGCAATGCTGCCAAGAGCTATGTAATGTATATGAAAATGGGTTTTCCCATTTCAAAAGACACTTAGGTTACATGTAGACCACCCCGTGCAGTCCAGAGCTCATTCAACTTTGTACAAGAGCTAACAGCAGAAATACTAATGTCAATCTACTGATTTCAGGAACTGAGAGGCTATGACTACTCAGCATTTCAGAGAATCAAATGGATAAAGTAGCAACCCAGTGCTAACTCCAGGATTTCTAAAGCTTTCCTGTATCATCTTGTGTAGATCCACCTACAGGTAGCCCATAGCCATTGAAATCATGCAGAGCTTGCACCTCTGAGGAGGGAAGTGTCCAGGAATGACCTGAACCTAAATTCTTTGCCCATGGCACTCTGGAGCCAAAGATGTGCACTGGAGTACATCCTTCAAGCATGTTGAAAAAGAGTGAACCCTAAAAAGTTTCTGTGCTGATGCAACTGTACCATGCCATTGTGAGGAGGCATTGCTGGAGTCGTATCCAGCACAAGCAATTGAAAGCAACTGAACTGAAGTTTACCAAACCAGCCTGGATGAGAAATGTCTGCAGGACCAGCCCAAAGGGTTAGTCATAGGCTAACTTCAGGGAAAGGGAATGTGGCAAGTTTTTTACATATTGTACCAGAGCATTAAATCTTCACTCTCAAGCTAAACAATGCATTTGCTGTTTATCTTAGTAAAGTGATGATCTTCCTGCTTTCCTTTTTCGTATCACAGCCTGCTCTCTCTCCTATTCTCTCCTGACGATAAGCAGCTGCTGTGCAGGAAACAGGGTAACAGAGGTTTCCCTCTCAAGGAGATAACTCATGCAGCTTTATGCAACACAGGCATGAGGATGTAATGCCCCACCACCCCTTCCCAGCTCCCTGCTCTACAGCATCTCAATATTTGGGACTTACCGTTTACAAGCTGTAAAGAATACAACACCCTGCCAAAAATGGAAACCTCCCCCTGGTACTTCATGACGTCTGCACTGAACCAAAAATACATGCATCATGCAATCCCTCCAGGCTGGGGGAAGGGAGGGAAGTTTCCCTTTGTTTCTGTTTTCAAGTAGTGAAATTAAAGGTATTAGCTGTGATTTTCTGCCTAACCGTTTGGATGCTGAGTTCTCATTAATGGGAATTGAAAATGTAAATTACCTGGCATAATATTCCACCTACAATCAATACCTAAGCCAGTGCTTCTCTTTCATCCTTGCTGATGCCTCAGATACCAAAGTTACATTTCACTGAGTCCTCTGTTTTTCTCTTTCCTTAAGGATATCCAAAGCTTTCAGTTGTTGATAGTGTCTGAAACACTATTACTCGGTGAAAGGACGCAAATCTGAATAATGAGAGATCTGTTGCAAAAAATTCCCAGATATGCTATGCATTTTACTTAAAACATTTCCATAAAAAATAGTAGTTGTAATCTCTATGTGATTGCAAGAAATGCATGTTCATTCTTTTTTTTTAAACCCCTTCACATCACAGAGGAAGTTTTGGGGGGTTGGTTGGTTGGTTTTGACTTTTGGAGGTACTTCCTGCTTTCCAAAAATGAATAAAGCAGTAAGAGTCCTTACCTCACTGCAACTCAGTAAAACTTGACCTCCAAAAGAAAGCTCAATCATCTTCGTTTGGCAAATAATAAATTCACCAAGAAAAACGTAAGGTTGCAAAAACACTTGAAAATTTGGTTAAATTCAATATACAGCTTCGACAAAAATATATACATATATTAATAATATATATGCAGTTACTATTGAAATATATATGCTATGTATATACTTCAAGAAGCCTAACAATTTTACTGTGATATTTTCAATGGACTCTTCTGACTTTATATTTCAGAATAAGATTTGCATTTCAAAATTTATTTTAAAAGAAGAAAAGGAAATTTCAAGTAGGTTTAAAACTATAATTTTTGCATTCATTATTTTTACCCCAAAGTTAGAAGATTATTATTTTGAGTCGGTCACAAAAGACTGGTTGTGTCTGCCCTCGACCAAGCATAGTACTCTGCCTGAACCGATGCAGCTACTCGCTCCAGCTCTAGGGCTGACACACTGTCTGGTACCCTGGGCAGCCCGGCTGTGCCAGGGATAAACACACAGGCTCAGAAGGAGAAACAGTACATCCAAAAGTATCACACAGGGTATACAAAACACTGGCAGTGCTTCCATCTCCTCAAGTGGGGGCAAGTTGCTCAGACCCAAGCAGCAGCCCAGTGACTGCTGCAGTGCACACTCCCCTCTCAGGATGAAGAGGCACGTTCTATCCCCAGGTGGGAGAAATGCTTCATGATGAGCCCCCCAAACTATTGCACCTCCTTTTCCTCACTCCTTCTCCATCCAAGGTGCAGGGGAGTCACTCACAAAGATGCAGGAACAGTGTTTGTTTCTAAAAGACAGGACACTGAAAGCAGTAGCATGCAGAGGGCTAAGGTGTGATATACACACAAGATTGCGGTGCTTTATCTGAAGTTGGGCTTTAAAAGTTACATTAGTAAAACAATGAAAAAATCCTGTATGCCTCCCCTGTTTCACTTTCAACTGCTTCCTATTGATTTAACTTCCGCTGATAAAATTACAGGGCTCTGCTAAGCCAATATGACTATTTTAAAAACAATAAACATGTCCAGAAAGGAGACTGCATCTGTTTAAGTGCACTAAAGTTTAAAAATAGTCGCACTGATGCAATTTCTGGGTGAGGATGAAGCCAACCTTGCGAATGGAAGCCCAAAATGTGTAATATAAATCAACCCTAAAAGTTCGTCTAAACAAACATCACCACATAGCTCACATACCCCAAACCCTATTTGACTGCTTGGTCCTTCAATGCTGCTAATTGGGGTCCTGAACCAGCAAAGCATTTTATAGGACAGGACCAGTCATTTGCTTAATGTTAACCCTATGGTTTACTGTTTTGCTGAATCCCAATCTAACAGAAGAGCAAGTGGGCACTATTTCTAAATTTATGCTTTGTTTAACCACTACCCCAGTTCCACTTACTCTATTTTTTGATGATGCAGGGATTGAATGAGGGCTATATCAAGCAAACTGGGGAAAATTCTCTTTTTTAATTTCCTTATCAAAACTGTAAATCTCTCACAGCAAATCTTTCTAGAGGCAGAACACAGGCCTAGACAAAAGTTCTGAAGTCACATCATCTAGTCCCTGCAAGGTGTAAAAATCTCAGAGTCCCGAGGACAACAGCAAGTCTTGACGTTCAGATGTAGACTGGCATGTTACGGCCACACTGGCAAGACTTAGTCAAAGATGCTCTGCAACACACAGAAATTAACTAGATGAAACGTGGAGTTCAATCTAAATCATCACTACCCCAAACTAAATATTAGCACTGATTAAACTTTAATCTACCTCCCCAAATCTGTTACAAGACCCCTGCTATGTTACACAGCACAACAGTAAGAAGTTCACCTGAGATGGATTCTACAACAGACTTATTTCATGTGGACAAAACCAGGAGCCCTGACTAAAATTAGTTTCTAGCTGAAGTCTCTTTGTTCAGCAGAATTGAGAAAGTCTGCCCACAACAGAGAGTTTGCAGTAATCGTCTTTCAGAAACAGAACAACCCGTGTAGAAACACAAAGCAGTTGTGGCAGGGACAGGGAGTGCCAGTAATCCAGTTTCTTCGAGGAAAATTCAAGTACCCTAAGAGTTCTTATTCCTCATCTGATTTCTCTCACAAATCACAGGCTGCTCCCTAATGCAATTTTCTGGAGCCTGAGAATCATAAAGTCAAATACGAACAAGTCTAGTGGAAAATCTCTGATGCTAATCTTGGCCTACGACGTATTTTTAACAGGCGCTGAATTTGTGCGCCGGATTATCCAGATGGCCATACAGGAATCATCCTGATAGGATTAAACCTTTGTGCTGAACTCTGCTCCATCTGTTCTCGGAGGTTTGCCTATCGCTATCAGAATACGAATTTTCAGCCTATGTCTAGCACCAAGACTAAAAGTGCCTGTTCACCATACACGCACACACATGTGTATGCACAAACATATCCTTGAGTACTTGATTAGTAATGTGAGATGAAGTTAGCCTGAAGTTTACCACTAAAGAAACATATTGGTTTTATTATTTGTTTGAAGAACAAAGTACGCAATATCTAAATTCAAACAAAAAAGCATTTCTGTTGTTGTTCTGGGACTTGTTCAATTCATTAAACCATAGTATTGCCATAAATTTATAGATGAAGGCATGACTAAATATAAAGCAGCAAGGCTCTTCGTCTTTGAAATCTATTAGTGTATGAGAATGTATGACACAATTGCACTTTGAAGATATCATGGTTAAATATTCCAGATTAAAAAACAGCCAACAATGAAACTCATGCGTGCACACAGCGTTGGTAGCTGTTATTTGTGCCTCGATCCACTCACAGGCCAGGAACATAAAAGTAATAATCAGTCCCAGTAAAGAAAAGCTTATTCCCATTACTGTTGCTTTCTGCTTTTATTATCTATTAATGACAGTCTTCTGCATTCATTGTTGCAGCCTGCCAGATGCAGCAAAGATCCATATTCATCATGTGCAAAAACTGTGCTCAGGCTGTCTCTGTGACAGGTTAGGCGGAGCTGCCAACCAAGAGACCCAGGTCCGATGGACGGCCTCAGGTTTCCAGGCCCTGGGCCAAAGGAAAAGGTAGGGAATCTGGCTCTTCTGTAAGAAAAGCATCCCAATGGTCAGAAGGCTTCACTAAATTTCTGTTCTGGCCAGAAATATACTACAAAGCAATGACTACCTGGGGTGGGAAGGATGGATAAGAAAAATAAACAAAATATTTTTTGTTACCATTGTTGTTGTTGTTATTTGGGAGGTTTGCTTCAGGAATGCAATATATGCTCAGCCCATGTTTGCGATGGCAGCGGGACAGAGATGGAGAAAAGGTAACCTGAACTGAATTTCAAGCAGAATCCCTCTCTGCGCTGCAAAGACTGAGAACCCCTTGTCTCTCCTGTGCAGTGTCTTTCAGACCGTTTCCTCCTCTGTTCTTTGTGTTGCACTGAATGCAGGGTCAAGCTCCCCCTCCCAGCCATTTAGGCTTTACTTGCAAAAACACCAGCATAAAAATATATTTATAGTTCATAGTATCTGTCCAGCAATGACACCACATAAAACCAGCATGCTGAAAATCTGAGGAGGGAATACTTTGGACTCAAGCCTACAAACGCTTAGAGAAGTTGTTCTTTCAATGTGTCTGATAAAGTCAAGCTATGTTTATATTTATTTATTTAGGGCCATATTCAGACCACCTACTTCAGACGTTGCAGCATGTAAAAAGCCAGACTCCAGCTCTGGCTGAGTCAGGCTGCCTAAATTAGGATCCCCTTTCCTTTATACAATGGGCAGAAATGGGCAGTCAACTCTGGACTTCTGGAGACCCGGGAGCTCCCCCTTGGCTCCCAAAAGCACCAAGGGACCACAGCAAGATGAAACCATAATACCAGAGGTAGGAAGCAGCTAGAAGTAAGCGTGTAAGAAATATTTGGCAGCTGATATTGACCAGGCACCTGGCTTCAGGCTTTCCAGCAGACAACTCTGTCCTCTCAGATGCACAGCTGGATAAAAGGGCAGTACCCACAATCACCCCCAAGGTCATAACCCTTGGAAGGTTTTCTGCTGCACAAGAAGCAGATGTATTTTTCCCCAAAGGGCTCCTAACCAGAGTTGCTTTACCTTTCAGTGCTATGAAGGGCCATATCTGATCAGATACTGTATTTTTGCCCCTTCATCCCCTCAAATAGGCCTGGAAGTTGAGCAACGCTCTCACCTGAATGTGCTGCTGCAGAGCGCTGTGACCTCAAACCCCGGCCCACAAACTAAAGCCGCAGTTTGGAAGACAAGCAGCTCTGTGGTCAGGCCTGCAATTTACCTCCACGTTCTGGCCTTCCCTTTCAGTGTGGATCAGATAACACCAAACCTATGAATTCCATATGCAGGACCGGGTTTTCAGCAAACAGCAACATGAGCTGTACGTGCAGTCCCCAACAGCAGGGGAGATTTAGCAAGCCTGCTGCCACTGCACAGCACAAACAGGGACCTCTGTGGGAAACACATTTTGCTCTTGTATGGGGTAAGTACAGAACCTCTGACAGAGTTGCCACAAAGAAATAATGAAAAGGTATTAACCAAAAATAATTAATTCTGAATTTCCTTCTACTCCTATGGTTAACAGACACTTAGTGGTAGTACACTAAAAAATACACACTTTAAAAGTATTTGGGATGAGATTTTTGGAAGCATCCAGCTATCCAGTGATTCCAATCCCACTAAACACCTAAATGCAGCTTTAGCACTTTGGTGCTTTGAGTTTGACTTCATGTCCAAGAAAGTTCCAAACGATTGCTTTGGGGTACCTACATTTTGGGGTGACCTTCTGACCCACAAAAACAGAGCAGAAGTTTAGAAAGTTCTAACACCCACTTTATGAAGGACTGCATCTTGTCGAGCATCTCACAGTGCCCCTTGCACCTTAACTTGCAGATCTAATTGTATAAAGTACTTTTGAGAAATAAAGTCATACTTCTAAACTTTAGAGAAGTTTTTCATAAAACTTTTTCTTGATCTTTTTAATAAACTTCCTAACCCTACCCACTTCACTCAATGAGGTCATAAACCAGCATTGCTTATATTACAGTCACTTTCACACTAAGGATTTGTTTTGTCACAAAGTGAACTATAAATTCATGGAATGAAGGTGGGAAACAGAAAGGACTAATTGTGACACACAGAGCTTTCTGGTTATGCTCAGCAAACAGTTTGGGCTGAGATTTTCAGAAACACTTTATGAAGTTGTACCACTGGCTTTAATGAAAGCACACTTTTCCCAATGCTAGGCACTCCTGAAACTCTTGTATTCTGGATTTGGGCCAAACAGAAAGCTTGTCTCCATTCCAATATTAATTATTAGTAGTTTATTTTTATTCTTTATTACTAACATTAATAATTTTCAGATGGCAACCCAGATTAGAATAACCATTCCAAACTTCCCACCCTGGTGGGTTCCATTTTCTGCATCAGTTTCCTGGTTTATGCTATTAACTCATTTCCTTGAATGTGGAGGAACTTTGTGAAATACTCATTTTGCTGGTGAAACTCTCAGCAGGCACCCTGCGATGGAAGCGAGAGACTTAAATGCTCACACTGGTCTTCTCTCAGTTCAACGAGAAGACATGCAACCTGAGATGCAAAAACACCGAGTTCGTTATTTGTGAAGTTTTCTAACCGGAATATTCCACGTGACAATTTGGTGGAAAATTTTCAAATACACAAAATTTAAATCCTTAGACTGTCAGCACTCAACTGATTGATAGCTTTGGATATAATGGGAACAGAATCCTCTCAACATCACTGATTGCTTTGGCCTATTCAAATACTGGGGTACACCTAGTGTGAAAGATTTGGAAGTGTCCAGATACCGGCAAAGTTCTGTGAACACTGGTCTTTGATAATCGTGACCTTTTTCAGATAAATCCTCAAAACATCACAAGTTCCTGGCCTTTGTTTACAAATCGCAATTCACAAAATCCTCTCCTTTGTACTCTGCCCACATCAGTAAGGGACTGAACTGAAAAAAAACTTTGCCCAACATAATAAAACATTACATACGTATACAACAAAAACATTAAGCTGGAGTAATTTGTTTAGAAATAATATTAACCACATTACAGTAACATAATGTTTTGTAATTTACTGGTGTGCACATTTTGGAAGATTAGAAAAACAACGTTTGGCAAAACTTCACTGCCATACGGTGCGCAACATCTAGCAAACATTTCTCTAATCCTAATGTCATTCTTCTCTCCTACGATGCCATTGTATTAGTGACATGGTGGCCAGCAAAGCAAATTGAAATGTAATGAATGCTCATTATCTATGAATATTCATTGCCTATTTGAGCGCTACTGAATGTTCTCCTGTATTGCTAGCTGTGAAGTTTCTGCCAAACAGAGCAGCTAAGGTTTTTCTACATGCATTACTGTACTCCGATTCCTCTGAGGTCTGGAGGAAAACCTCAAACCTTCAGAAAGCAGTTGGGCCAGCTCTACAAATACGAGTCAACTCTCATGGTGATTGGAAAATTTCCATCTGAACTTTTCTCTCTTATCAGTCTGTTTTGCTGTAACAAAACATATTTTTACACAAATTTCTATCAAATTTTAATGCCAGTTTTCCTCGTGTTTTCTTCTTTTTTGTAATTTTGGGAGCACACTTCTGAAAGCTCCTCTGGGAAATTCACAAAATGCATTCTATCTTCATCCAGGTACTATTTTTCCATGAATTCATGACATTCTCATAACAATAGAGGGTAACAACATATCACAGCGTGACATCGTTTAGATATTCTGGGGGAAGGGCTGTTTTATTTTTTATGCGTTTGAAAAACATAAAGGGCACCTGCTCATGGGTAGAAACTGCCACACCTTATCTGTTTAAAATTAAGGTGTCTCCTGCTTCTGTTTTTTTTTTTTTTTTTTTTTTCAATTAGATGTCATCCCTAATGAATGACTGTCAAGCAGGAATTCTTTCTAACTATGGTAACTTGAGTACCCAAACTTGACTTTTCAGGAGACATCTCCATGGCCATTACGTAAAACCAACTCTTTTTCTTAAAGATTAAAATACTTCAGATGGTCTCTCTTAAGTCTCCTGTGACATGGCAGCAGGAGTGTTAGTACATACATGTTATGAAATAATGCCTGAATGATGAAAATTATCACAAGCTCCAAACTCCAACTTCATTAAACACTTACAGCCTAATGGCAGAAGTGAAGTTCTGGAATCTCCTTCGCAAATCAACCATTAAAAATATGCCTCCCAGGAAATTGTTTAAATCTTGTTTTCATTTAGCTTCAGACTAAAAATAAATTTTGAAGCATCAAAATTGCTGCAACCAGATATTCTAAACTTTTAAGCACCTCTCCTTAATGACTGATTTATGACCTAGACAAATAGAAACAGAAGATTTTCTGCTTTCTGTTTGACATGACTGGCTGGGAGAAGCGTAGCTCCACCCTCCCACCCACCCAGTTCTTGTGAAATTCTCAGTAATGGCCAAAGAAGAAGCAGGGGTACAGGCCTGCAGGCAGCTACTCAGCTCTGGTGAAGATTACAAAAATCATCAGCACAATTCAGTGGGGCGTAATTTAGTGAACACAGTTTGGAGCCGTGTGAATCAGAGCTCTGCTGTGTTTTGCTAACCTGAAGGATAGTGTTTTCACTCCTGAAGGGACTATTACGATCACACAACCTGGCATCCTGCATAGCACCAGCCAGAAAACCTCATCCAGCAATTCCTGGGCGAGGAATTACTCAAGCCCATAACCTTTCCCTGACCTGATGTATACCATTTAGGAAGAGACCAGGTCCTGGATTAATATTGACAAACTACAGAGAATCTGCCACAGTTTTGGCATTTGTTTCAATCGTCTCTGGAGGTAAAATATTGCTGAGGTCATATTGTAGTCTTTATTTACTTAGAGATTTTCTAAAGTGTAGCACCTTAACTTTCTGGACGTGTTTTGTCTCTTCGGAGGGACTCTACCTCCATCTGAGTACACATACTGGATTAATCCACCCCTGATGTGTTCGCTTATATTAGAAACATACAGTAAGACCACAGGGCAGTGAAGAGGTTAATATTATACACTTAGTGAGGTCAAGCTCCAAGAAGACATAGCAAGCCATTATGTAAAAAAAAATTGCCTGAATTTATGAGTCACTGCATTTATGAAGGAACTGATATGAGAAAGACAACTTGGCAAAAGTAAAGAAAATGATTTCCAGCTTGAAGTTTTGCAATCCTTCAGTATATCAAGGCTCACTTACTGTTATTACTATCCATGTTGTGCAATGTTCTGAAAGTCACATTTTTTCCCTTGTGTATGCATAGAGATGTCCAACAACCCTAGGTACTCTTCCCTCATAGAAAATAAATTAGAAAGCAGACGTAACTCA
Organism: Cygnus atratus; assembly: GCF_013377495.2. Taxonomy (NCBI): domain Eukaryota; kingdom Metazoa; phylum Chordata; class Aves; order Anseriformes; family Anatidae; genus Cygnus; species Cygnus atratus. The sequence continues at coordinate 8,643,754 of NC_066375.1, forward strand.
GAATAACATACAAGATCCCCTCAAGTAGAGTGGTAGGATCCTAATATTTTTTTTCAATATTTTCCTTCTAAATAATAAATCAAGCCAACTGCATTCCTCTATATGGAATGATATGGTGCAGAAAAAGCCTGTGTGTTTATATTTTTCACATAATCATGAAAACATTCCTAAGTGAGGCACTAAGATATAACAGGTGCTTCCACCCATAGATGCAATGAGACAAACATGAAAGTTTCTTTGTTTAAACTGCACCAGTTTGTGAATGTAGTAGTCCCTGACTTTGCTGGATCTATACCATCTGAGGGACAAAATGTAATAAATTTTGGAGATTAACCTTCTTTCTTAATTGTTAATATTTTTGCCTTCAATCATTATTCTTATATTAACAATTTCTTCAACAAGCACAGACACATGCAACACCAAGGCATTCTGGGTTGAATCAAAATACTTTATAAGATGGGGAAAAAGCTTTCCCTTTTATTAACCAAAATAGAAAAAATATATAGTCTACTAAGGCACAGCCTAGCAATCTTAGTGGCAAATCTGTGCACATGCACACTGCGGTGTATGTGGGATCTCAGATCGACTGGGTGGGCAGGATTGGCAAGCAATCCTCTTTAAATGCCCCACTGCTGACAAGAGGATCTACCTGATGTACCCAGCTGAGGCACAGCAACTACTACTTTTCATTTACTGTGGGATGTTTTGCACCTGCAGGTAGCAAATAGTCTGAATCATTCATTATTATCATGAACTAAAACAATATAGCAAAAGCTTGATGGCCTCAGGTGCCATAATATAAGGACCAAATAATCCAGCTATATTCTATAATTTCTACTACAAGGCAGCCACTAACATATACATATAAAGATCTCTATATATTTCATATTAAAACAATGGCTGGACACTACTTTAGAAATCATGTTTGTCTTTGCTTCCATCTTCAAATTCTGACACCATGTCTCATAATTTGTCTCTCTTTCTACCGTGAATCTTTTCTCTTTTGCTGCTGTTGAGCTGACTCAGAACCAAATCACCACCAAACCTCAGCACCACCTAGTTCTTTGGTGCTCTCCTACAGAGGAGGAAGAGGAAGGAAAAGTAAAAGAAATAAAACTGTCCCTTTAAAAAAAAAAATACAAGCATTTAAGCTGCTTGTCAGTCGTCTTCCTGACAAGGCCACTTGAATGTATTCAGGAATATTTGCATAAATGCTCACAGTGAGTTCACCGTGGCAGCTAGCGCTAATGGTACATAAAGTAATTTAGTCACTTTTCTTAGGCATCCTGTCAGGGTGATAAGCACCCCCTTCTTTGCCTTGTTGCATATTAGATCATTAGATAATAAAGTGTTAGAGCATGCAAACTGACAGGGTCTCAGGGACTATCATTTTTCGAGGGCATTGCATTCTGCCAGTGAGAAAAAATAATAGAGAAACTGATGCTGCAATTGGCTTTACATTTTTTTAGAACCATTCAGAGATTTGGGAGAAAAAGATTTTTTTTTTTATTTTATTTTGCAGTAATAACTGAAAACTTTGCAGACAGCTGCAGTAGTGGACTTCATGCTGGTAAACTTGAAAAGGGTTGTTGCAAACCCTGTCAGAACTCCCTCTTCCACAAGCTAGTCTCTTAAATTGCATTGGAAAGATTTTGCTTTTAAAATTGACACCCTGGGACGAACTACAAGCTGAAACATATTCTACTGGTTGGGGCCTATTGGCTCTTCACTATATATCTTAATATATGTGTACAATTTAGAAAGGTCAACCACGCCAGCCTTCTGGTTTACCATAAATATAAAACAAGTGAGGATCCAACTATTTGTGAATGAAAAAGTGATAATTACTGAAAACCACAGATTGCTGTGGCTTACCCTATTTATACCACACAGAGATGCATGAAATAATTTGCCTTTGCCAGCTATTACTCTTGAAAGATAGATACATTTATTTGAAATATGAGCTTCTTAACCCACTGGTTTCAAGGAGGACAGTGTGTGGAAATGAAACCGTGATCTAGGTTCCTAGTTATATTCAGAGATATGAGATACGAAAAGGAACTTTCCTTTTACTGCCTGACAAGCAAGATATAAATAGAGATGTGTTGCATGTCCCAAAAATAATCCAGGCTACCTGCTAATGAGATGGTAAAAACCCAAATGCGGAGACACTAGGCTCCTGAGCGGCTCAGGAGGTAAAGCTTCCTTTCTAGCTTTTTGGCATCCAAAGGCTTTTTTAGATGTCACTTAAGCTGCAGCTCCATGTTAAAGAGCAGCATGTCCCAACACAGCTTTGGAAGGAAAAATAAACTGGATATGATCTAATGAAATTAGGCAACCAGCACACCTTCTTCATACATCCTCTCTCTTTCCCAGTCTCAGTCCTCTCACAGTCAGGTATTTATCACTATTGTGATCAAGTATTTGATTTAAAGAGTCAAATATCTAGAAAAGTGCACGGAAATACATTTGGTCAAGGGCATACTCCAGCATTTCAAAACCTGTGACCAGAAGTTGCTCAGCAGAGCAGTAAACCAGAGACAAACAAGCCATGTCTCTGTTAGTTTCTGATTCACCATTTACAAATATTGTTCAGGTCAATCTGTCCTCCCCCTGAGGGAGCCAGGAAAGCTGGAAAGAGGAAAGACAAACAAGCAGTCTTTTCTACTTACACATGAAGATATTATTCAAGATAAAAATTGCAAAACCAGGAGGATAATAATATACTTTAAGACTCAAAGTAAAACTGAAAATTAATTTCAGTGAAGGAAACTCTCATCTGTTCCAACAGGTCTAAAGTTCTTGGTGGTTGCCCAGAATTCAACAGCATTAAGCCCAGTTGAGACTTTGCCCACTTTTTTCACTCAGTTAAGTGTTTTAGACATTCAATACTGACATTTAAAACAGTTACTGGATTTTTTTTTCATTATTATTATTTATTTTGCCATCTCCTGGGACACAAATACGCATAGAATTCCTGGAGAGATGGATTAGAAGATTTACCTTAAAAAGAAAGACTCCACCAAGCCTTTGGGAAAAGTGTAATTTTGTAGTATGGAGGTTACATTCAAAAGTAAGAATTTATTAGTGGTGGCTTTATGAGGTTGCTTAAGAGGTGTCTGAGAAAGTAGATCAGAAAAATCACCTTTCCCACCAAATGTACACATGGAGATAATTTGCAGATGTTAGCTTTTAATGGTAGCACAGTAACCAGAGTTTGTATAAATACGTAAGCATAGTATTATCTTTTTTTGCTTCTTTTTGCTGGCAGAATCTTTCAGGTAGTACGAGTGGTAAAATGGGATGCTATTACACCATGCACACAAATCAGAACATTTATAAGTATGAGAAAATAAGTATTGCCTTGACCAAAAGCATGCACTGAGAAGACTGCAATGGGGAAAAAAAATCCTACACTAGCTGGAATATAAGCTAAACATTAGAGGTTTTTGAAAGACTAGACTTAATGGAAAGATTACAAAGTTGTACAGAGTGAAGTTTCTTTTTGTAATGTTCTGCCTCCTGCTAATTAATAAAGACAGAGTTCGTACATTCCTTACAAAAATTCAGCAAAAAAAATTATGACAGTGGTTTGTTTATTAAATTAGGTTGTTGGCAGGATGAAAAAAATTCTATAACATGAATTATAGCTGAAAATGGCTCATAGCCTACATAAAAAGTTGGAGCTAAATAAATACAGATGTAAGTTATGTTTATATAATGAGAAACGCTGCTGAGCTAAGAATTTTAGGTTAGTAAGTGTGAACTACAGACCTGATTCTGCAAACACTTATCAATACCCTCAACTTTACTGACACAAGAAGCCTCATTGATCCCAACAGGACCATATGTGCACATAATCTTAAATATATGCATAAGTGCTTGCAGGACTGATGCTTGAAAGCAGGAACAGAATAGAAAGCTATTTCCACAGGAATCCACTGAGTAGTAGAAATTCATACATTTGCCCATTTCTCGCTATTAATAATTTCTTTTAACATATCTACTGAACATTATTTCTGAGTGGCATTCACTTTCCTGGAGAAAATTTTATCTGGTTCCTTCAAACTCTTTGGAAAAATCTATTTAATTATTCATCAGATCCTTGGCAAATATTTGTGAAACAAACCAGCATAAAGGACTAGAGCCTTCTACACTCAACAACTTCAATAGAGGCTGAGGGTACACATCTCTTAGAGGGAGCAAGCACCTATTGAATTAGGATTACAAACAGCTTTGAAGACAAAGAGCTTTTCTACCAAGCTGGAATGGAGAAAGGGGAGTGAAATGCCCTCTGTTTTTGGTGTTTGTTTTTTGTTGTTTTGTTTTATTTTCAGTAGTAGTCATCGAGGACAAAGAGCAAAACAAAATGTTAATCAAATCCAGATTTTTCAAAGTGCATTTGTACTTCTGCATTGTCAACAACTCCCATTTTAAGCACCTACAGTCACCAGCAGATATTCTCATCCAGGACCAGTTGATTTTCTGGAAAAGATTACTATCCTCAAGGCTACTCCCAGTCACAGCCCCCATTCCACCCTTACTGGTGTTCACCGTGCTTTCAAACAAGCCAGCCAAATTGCCTTGCACCGTTTCTCCTTCAAACATTTCAGGAAAATAAGCCAGACTGGCAAAGAGTTATTGCTGAAACTGTTAAACTCAAATGGACTACTTTAAATTGAAGGAGATTAAGGAGCGATCAGACTATCTTGGCTGGCATGTCTATGGCAGAGATTAGCCTCCAGCAGGGAGGAGAGGCCAGCAGCTGTGGCATGCGAGGAACAGCAACTTCCTCAGCTGGCACAGCTGGAGCCAGAAGAGAACATTCGTCCATGGCTTGAGTAAGCAGATGGATTTCCAAAAGGGCTCTGCTTTCATTATAACAATTCAAAGAAGCAGCTGGATCTCCTAGAGAGCCCTGCAATCCGTAGATAATAGTAATCCAATCCCAAATTTGGGTGCTGAGCACTTCAGAAAATATGCAACATCCTTTAGATGCACAGTCAAAAATCAAGACAATTTGGAAAAGGTCAGTTTTGGGTACCAAACAGACTCAACCCAAAAATAACTGAAAAATCACCGTACTTCACAAACATACAGAATAGATTCTGCACCCATATTTGTCTACTAGTTTGTCATTTAACTACACTTAGTGCTGACCTAGTTGAAGAATTCCGCTTGGAGGCCAGTCCCAAAGGGAATGATTGTTACACAACAACTTGAAACCAGTAGTCAGAGACAGAAACCAAATAAATCCACATTTAAAGTAGCAATGCCAACCAATGAAAATGATATGCCTACCATGTTCCAGATAAGAAGGCGTACCTTCCGAGGGATCGAGTCTTCGAGCTCTCCGCCCATGTTTAGAATTGTTGTGCACAAACATATTGTCCGACACTGCCAACACATGGCCATCAACATTGACTGTTGTAGACACCACAACCTGCAAGCACAAGAGCAAAATGGAGGAACATTCAGATACATATGTATGTTTTTTAAGCACAGAGTGTAATAAACTCAGTTAAATAAATAACAGCTGGGAGCTGTAGAAAATTGCATAGCTATTTCACATAATAACTGGTGCTTATGCTGTACAAATCTAACAAGAGACGCTATTGATGAGTGGGTCTTTGGCATCGAAAGCTTTTGATGCAGTTTTAAGTCAAATTGCAGAGTTTGTAGCTGCATGGCAGACGGCACACTGTTAACCATCATTTTAACAAGAGGATCTTTATTAAGTATTTTTCCCGTATGTACAAGGGCAGCTGTGTTTCACCCTAAATTATCCTTCAGTTTCCATTCTCAAGTAGATAGAGCTGTTGACATTGCAAATGAGAATCAGCTCAGAATAAAAGAAAACGAAAGTGTAGTTTGTGAAGTTGCAATTACAGTTGTTGCATTCCGCCTCCCTCTCTCCTGCCATCTACACTGCTCCCTGCTCGGTACAGTCACTACAGGTTGTTTCTCCTGAGCTCTGTCTCAGAGGGTACTCATAGGTGTGTTCATTCGTATATGCATGCAGGCTATACAGTGGGGATTTGATCTGGGAAACATAAACCTATTCAACCAGCGTTAGCATTATTTGTATTTCCTAATTTATCTCAACGTCAACACCTATGACTTGGTTTCAGGTGAGGTTGTGGAGCCCTGCCCTGGAGGTAGGGTCTGATGCTTCTGCTCCCCGGGGGCAACCCAGGGTGGGAGAGGAGCCAGTCTGAGGGGAGCAAATGGGTAAGTGTTGGGTCAAGATTTAGGAGCCCCAACTACTTGGAGGGGTCCCGAGGGACCTCTGAACCTTGAGGCTCAGCAGACACTATCCAAGAGGAAATCCCTGTTCAGGCTTGGGGCACCTGAGCCACAATCTGTAGTGAAGGGAATGGCAGGGGGCGAGCAGGACAAGTTCCCAGCAGAGCCACAAAATCATCACTCGGGGTTTCTTCCTAACCCAGGTCTCCTTCCACCCCACTCCAACCGTGCAATGTTGCAGCCTCCCTGGCTTTCGTTCAGCTGCCCCCTCCCACAGCCTTTTCCCAAGAAAGTACATCATTATCGGGGTTTTACCCCAGCCAAGGGTTTGGCCTTCAGCCAACTGCTGGTTTGCCAGGAGCACACGCTGCCTTCGAGAACTTCCACTAACACAATCAGAAGAAATGACCTACACTTCTCCTTACATTAAACAGGGAAAGGGATTAAAAACTGAAACCCACAGAGATATGTTTATTCATGCGACCTCTTACAACCAAATATAATAATTGTCTGTTAATTGCAGTTTCAGCTCCCACCTCATGCTTCGACATGTGAAACAGCAATCAGCAGCTCCTGTTTAATCCACCTATTATGTTGACTAATTAACTTTGCTCGACAGTTTATTTCTTCCTCCATTATCAGCCCCTGTCAGCCGCAAGCACACTGCCGCAAAGGGGGACCTCAGCCCTTTTGATTGATCACCGATAGATTGACATGCAGATTAATTTAATTAGAATCACCTCACTTGAGAAATGAAAGACAATGGCAAGGAGGCTAATAGATCTGCTCTTATAATGAGGCAAGCCTCCAGAGCCATGGCAGAGGATTTCTGATTTATTTTGCTGAATTCCCCAGTCGCTCTGAAAGGCTCTTGCTTTAATTGTTCTTGGTTTTGAGAGGCTTTAGCCTCTGAAGAGGTGAAATGCTTTACAAGGATTGGCAAACATTGCTTCAACTCTCTCAGGAAGCTTCTGCCTCTCAAAGTTGGTCAAATGGGGACACTTAAAGGATCGCTTACAACATTTCAATTTCATTTTCATTCAACAATTCATTTCAACAATTCAATTTCATTGAATTGAATTTAAAAATTTAAACAAAATATTTTCCACCTACTTCTGACCACCTATAAAATGCTTAAAAATATAAAGTAAGTGAAGCTGCTCAGATGCCTATAACTAATCCCAAAGTTATGTCTCTAAAAAGAGGAATACAAAAGAGAATATTTTACATCTAAAGGATCTTAAGACCATCCCTCAGAATGGCATTCCAGGCAATAGATTTTTGTGTGTGTTATAAGTGAAAGGTATTAAAATACAGAATAAATGATTCAAGAGCTCTTACAGATGGAAATTTGGGAAAAAGAAAGCACCAAGTACTGTAGGTAAGTTCTTCTGAAATCAAACTAGAGAAAAAAGAAAAAAAAAAAAAGAAAAAAGAAAAAAGAAAAAAAAGCCCTGTATATAAAATTCCAAAAGGGATTTCAAAAGTAATTTATCCTTTGCATTCCTGAGGGATAGAATAAAGTTTATGATATTTTCAATAAAATATGATCTTATAGTAAGTGGCTCAGGGTTTGCAATCTTATTTGTGCACTTGCATCCATTGTAAATTCTTTGCAACTGGGATTTTGAGCCAAATCCTTAGCTGACATTGCCTGTCATAGCTCCATGATTTATACCTCCCCCTTATCTTCTTCTATGGGTCTGCTAAGAAAATTAATACTATTGCAATTAATAAAAACAACTACAATGTCAGATACTTCCCCCAACCCAAAAAACATATAGGTACATACATATTGCCCACTGAAGCTGATCAATCCTGTGCTGGAACCCAAACTTTTGAACATTTCTAGAAAAGGCATTCCAAAAACTAACAATTCAAGAGTAATAATAGCAAGACAGGTCCCAGACTTGTGAAAGACATGTATGTAAGTAGCTGTCTCTATCCATGCACATTTCTAGGGAAGAACTCATGGAAACAATCCTAGTGAGGTCACTTTTATGGGAGTAAAGCTATATTTGATTTTTCCCCCTCAGGTTTCCAAAATTCTTGATGTGACAGATTTTGAATTACTTAACAGTGTCTTCCTACCTGCCTCCTGAGTTTGATTTACTACAAAGAGACCACATTGGTGTGGTTCCTCAGTGTCGTTAGCAGAAGAAACTATAAAAGGAATCCCCAAGAGAAACTGTTTCCAGTGTCAGGAAACGCAGAAAAAAAAAAAAAAAAAAAGAAAAAAAAAGTGGTTACTCTTATGTGTCTGTCTGAAAAAAAAATGATTATTCATACTGCACTTGTAAGAAACAGCAAAAACTGCTTAATGCTTTAAACACAAAATCTCATTAATTCAAGAATACTGAAGATATACTGCACTAACGAAATATTAATACCCCTAAGTATTAACAGAGAAAAAAATACACCTTGAATATTGTGTGCCACAGTTACATCCTTGGATTGCTGCAGAGCACTTACATACTTACAAGTTCTGCTCATATTTTTTAATCTAAAAAAATACTACACTCTCCTCATTTTGATTTTGAAATGATTCGGATATGTTCAAGTCAAAGCACATGCTAAAACTAATTTGTGGAGAAATCATAAAATTAGGGGGAGGGGAGAGCCAAAGTAGATGTGGAATGGGCACTGAGGTATCCTAAAACACAGACCATAGCAAGAGGGAAAGGCACACTACAGTTTAATAAATGATTAATGAGGTGCTGACACATTAATGTAAGCACAGGGACAACCAGGCCTGCCAAATCTCAAACCTTTCCAAATTTTGTCAACAAAACACAGTTTTAATTTGGGACAGGCAAACACGGAAAACGATTTTGAGCTTTAGCTTCAGCCCTTCATAGATTTTGAATTTAAATCCTGTATCAACATCGGAGGAGACAGGGGTATGAAAGAAACACATTGGTTTATAACTTTGTTCAATGAAGTTGGCACTATCAACTGCATTAACGTATCACAACTCTATGAATTATTCTGCCTGCCATTAAATAGTTCGGTTGTGAATGCTTTGGAGCTTAGTTTAAAAAAAAATATTCTGAGACCAGGAGCCTGTAGATCAAGCTATTTATCCACGTTTAGCACTCAGCCTGTTTATTTGTTATAGTACCTCACCTAATATATCAAAATTAAGCATTGCATGACTCCTCATTTTTAACCACAGCCCATTAAGCTTTGCTAACTGATTAAGACATAGCATGTTCCTTGTGCTTTCAATTTTCTCCAGTGTAAAGTGAGGGTTCTGATATTTTTGTGATGTCCCCAACATCCAGTGGCGTAGGCAGAGAAAATCTGATTAAGATGATTTCCAGCTTTAAACTGTGTCACTGGTGTTAAAACTGTAACTCCTGCATTTGCTGCCCTTCTGAAAGCTATGCAGAAATGGCTCGAGCAACGTCTTTATTTTCACCACCACTTCGTGACCTCTTCCTACAATGTCTTGACTTCTTTATACTAGTAACTAAAAATTTCTTTCAATTTAATAAGACATTTTAAAATGTGTCTAACTTAAAGCACATAAGTACAATACATTCAGTAATTTTGCTCACATGCACAAGGCCAGGCCAGGTGCTTAATTACCTTGTTGAATTGGGCCACAGCTCTCACTGCTATTTTCCAGATTTTTTTTTTTTTTTTGGCCTTTACCTTCTCTGGGGATGAAGCCTTGCATGTCCAAATTCCATTATCACGGATTCATGAAGCATCATCTCTTTCTCTTATGCAAATTTGCAATAGGACACAAGTGGCTTCAATTCAAACATGAGTGGCAGCATCCCATGGAGGCAAACTAGCAGCCTAGGCTGGGGAAGAGCTTGTGCTAACAACATCAAACAGTGTGGCAATTTCCAAGTGACTTTCAAGGTTTTCATAATAAACAAATGTTTGGGGTTTTATACAGTGACTCAGTCTGAAAAGTTTCCTCTAAATTAAAACTCGACGTGTCAGTTTGCAAGCAGTTGTGCTAAAACAAGAACAAGATAACTGGGGCACCTGGGTTTCATTAATTACAATAATACACAAAACTGTTTAGGTTGTGTGAGTACTGAAAAACAAAATCTGGCCAGAATTCACCCATGATACCACCTACTTATTACTATTACTGCTGACTGGGGCTCTACAGCCTATCCTACCAAGACTGATGACTTCTGACAAAGAATGCAAAAACAGACTGAGCATCTGCTCCATGGGGTTTTTGGAATAAAAAGGTAAGGTTGGACTGAAGAGAAAATAAGTGGTACTGCCAAATGTTTTGTGCAATTGGACTGATGAAATAGAGATGAAGTAATTTTCTTAAGAACAAATGAGGAGTCTGTAGCATAGCTGAACGCTCAACCCAAGTCTTGAGTCCTTGCATAGACAGCACTTGCCTTTTTCTCTCTGACTATCTCTGCTGCTAGAGACACAGCTAACACAGCCAGGGCCAGCACTGCTCCAGAACTCACTTCTGCTGGCACTTGACCCTGCTGATATACAGCACCCAGTTGCCACATGCCTGGGCATCTCAGACATGTAGAGAAATGTATTTCCTTCCAGGCCCACAACTGCTTTTATGTTAGGCCTATTCCACTAGTATATTTGCAAGCAAAGTGCAGGATAAAACTTCCTAATTCACTTCTATACATGAATGAAGACTCACATGCAGGTCTTCTGAATCAGCAGATACTCTACCTCCTCCCTGTGCTTTCTTAACCATAGACCATACTACAGTCAGACAATTCCCTGTTGCAGGAAATAAAACTATTAAGAAAGGAAATTTTCAGCATGAACTATTCTTAGATGGTACAAGACTCATGCCCCTGGCCCTTCACTGTCTCCCCACCAAAACCACAAGCTCTGTTCTAATAACTCCTAGCAAGTTTGGGAGACAGATAACTGACACCATGCCAAAAGGTGGACAAGTCCCCAGGCAGCTTGACAGTCCAGCACAGCAGAGGGAATAAAGTAAAGGAAGGGAAAGTCTCAATTTTTCTGTGAAAAGTGTGTGCTACTATCCAAAAAGTATTTGGAAATGCATTAGTCTCATCTTTTTAACCATACCTTTGACATAACTTTAAGACAGACTTTTTGAGTCACTGGGAATATTTCAAAAGCACAAAGGAGCTGATGAAAAACACTCTACTCACTTCACAGGGGCCTAGATTTCATTTGGTTCCTATACAACACTGTCTCAAACATCTAGGTGCATCATATTATCAAGATACTATGTGTATACTTGGTCCTTTTCACCCCAAGAAATAAAAACTGAAGCCTGGATTCTGTAGTGTGGTTGTTTTATTTTAAGAAGTCTGTTGCTAAAAGAACGAGTTTGACATTGAAAAAAAAAAAAAAGAAAAGAAGAGGAAGAAAAAAAAAAGCAATGTAAAACAATAAGCCTGGGCACTTAACAGAACGCTGCAAGCTTCAATACCACCCTGTATTATAGTATGAGTGGTTCACTCTGCTGAAAGTGATTAATTTCTTGAAAATGCTAAGGTCACACTAATTGACACGACCTGTGTAATTAAGCAGTCTCTGTTTATACACGAAAAGCTCAACTGCTGTGAAGCTGGGTTTGTATGACAGAATGTCTTTACAAGTCAAGAGATCAACAACCTTTCCTATGTCCTACCTACTCGCCGACACAGGCTCCTGATTGCTGCTCTGAGAGAACAAGCAAAAGCATTACCATATGAAAATCAGCCTCTAGCCTGGACGAGCACAAACCCAGCAGAATGTGCATGTTGTGAAGCAAGCTCTGACAGGCCCCAGGGGTGACTGCTTGGCCTAAATCCCCATGCTGGTGAGTCCCCTTTTTCCACTTTCTCCTTCACTGATAATGCCCTCTCAAATCATGGGAGAAATGTGACAGAGGGAAGAACGTGGGGTGAGAAGCCAAGGGCTCTGCCATGCTAATGCTAGCTTTTATACTGATTAATTTAATCCCTGTGGCCACATCTCCTCCCTTCTGCACATCTATGCTTTAAGGGGCAAATAACACCCTTCTGACTTCCAGTGTTGTTGCAATTAAGCAGTTCAACAAAAGACATATGTTTTACATGTAAGTAATATTGCCATTTACATATCATTTAGCACTTTTAAGCACCACAATGCCATGAAGAAACAAACAAAAATTCTGAGCTACTGCAGAAACCAGCAATTACCTTTTGGAGTCTTCTTGCTCCAGAGACCCATGGGGTCAATGGGACAAACCTCCTGTTTTTTCCTCAGCTCCCTGTGGCAAATCCCCACTGAATGACTACGTCATGTTTTCTCTCTGTGCTCTACCTACCCCTCCCATCAAAAAGGAAGGTCCTTTGGCTGTCTATACCATATTTTAATTCAGCCAATACTCAGGTAAAGCATCATTGGCACAGTCAAAGGACCACGTATCCAATACAGGGCTTGGGACAACCACTCTCAACATTGTCACCATACAACTCTCTGCTGACAGCACTGAGAAAGGCAAGCACAGGTCATCTTCCCAAGGGATACTGATGTTTTTAACCCCAAAAGTGGTCATGGGCATATGGGTAGCATAAGAAAATGTCTTTGGCCACCTGAAGCCGTGTTGACACTATAGATCCTGAGCCCCACTCCCACATGCTGCAACAGTGGGGAAATTTCAGTCCAAAATATCCCAAAAAAGATACACATAACAGGACTGACTACAGGGATGAACCATCACCACGTTGATACACATTTATGAGTCTTTAGTGCTGCAGAAAAATTACTCCTGAAGTGTAAGCAGAATCATGAGCTTGATTTTGTTGATGAATTACTCTTATACCTTCCTCTGCCCTTTCCAATAAAGACAGTGCTCTCTTAGTTTGACATGTTTACATGAAGGCAAACAATTTTCCTGGTAGAATGGGGAACCTAGGAGCTAGGTTGCCTCATAACTTAAAACAACAGTGAGGTCATTTTTTTTTTTCCTTTTCATCCTTTCACTTCCTATGGAGATGACTTTATCTTCAAGAGTTTTCTTGCCTAGAGCAAGAAACCCCAACTACTTCCTGCCAATTCTGCTGTGATGAGAAGTCCTCAGGCAACATTCTGTTACCTTATTTTTTTTTTTTAGCATCTCCCAGCGAATTACTAAGTTAGTTTGGGTCAAAGTACTTCTATCCCTAACAGCTACTGATTTTTAAGAGGAAGCATGTCCAACTGACCTGAAATCGACGCATGTCTCGAGGGTTTCCTGCATTTTTTAGGCAATTTTGGTTACATTTGAGAAAAAATTTCAAGAAGAACCTGTGGAGAAAGGGAAATGGACATTAATATCATAAACAGTTTGCAGTAGTAACATGTAACATCTGCACATTTGGTCCAACAAAGCTGTGTTTACATTAGCAATCCCAACTCAGACAAAGTCATCCTACTGACTATCCACTGAGGGAGCAGAGCTGGTACAGGCCCCAGTACAGCTAAACATGTAAGCGCATCCTAAGGTGTAAGCATGAGTTTATTAGATCTGTTGTGTCAGAGCCATTAAAGCTTGCAGAGTTGGTCTCTCTGTCGTATTAAGTGGCCAACCTTCTGGTGCCATCGACAGCATCAGGGAAGTACAAGACATATTTTGGTTCAGCAAAAAGAGGACAGAAAAATGCCAGCCAAGAAAATTACCTAATGTACTAGTGGGGTTTTGTTTCACCAGTTTGCTTTAGTGTGCAAATTTTGATTTAATACAAAAATAACTAAACTGTTCCATACAATCAAAATCTCCCTTCCACAGTTAAACTTGGTTTGTACATAACACTAATTCTCAAACAGTGGCTAGTGAAAGACCAAAACCCTGATAGAGAGAGGGGGAAGTCTTGTTTAAAAGACTCACTTCATGGAAAAATGAAATATTTTCAATGTTGTCTGTTTCCTGACCATACACAGTTCACTGAAGTAGCTATATGACCCTGACATATCTCTCTAAGAAAAGACATTGCATTTTACAAAGCCAAAGAAAAAAGCAAACATTTCACCGAAAATATTTCCTTCAGTGTTATGCATCAGTGGACTGTAAACTCATAAAGACAAGTCAATAAATAATAGCGGGTTTCAGATTCCAGGCTTCCTCCTTGAGAGCCAAAGTTTATCAACCTTTTGTCCAAAATAAACTACAGACTAAGGCCTACTAAAGCTCAGCTGTGCAAAATGTAACCCTACAGCAAGTTTAAAACCTAGCGCAACCAGACAGAGCAGCATTACATTTGCAATAACCATCAGTTGACTAAGCAGAAACTAACCTGACCTGTCTCCATATACAAAAAGCAAGGCAGAGAATTGTTTGATCCTGTTTTACTTGAAATTGGAAAGTTAACTTTTGCAATCATCCATCACTGAACACCCAAACTGAATGCTAAGTCAGCAGAATTTGCACACGCTGTCACCAAGAAAGGCACAACTGGAGGGTAAACAGCTTCAGAAAATCCCTTTTTGATGAGCAGCATTCTTTGCCCCACTCTAGTTGTGATGCTGCCCTTCAAAGAGGCAAGTTTTGGTGCTTGCTCCTCCATGCCAAGAAAAGCATATCAGGCAAACATCTGCAAGGACAAGTTCAAACTCCAAGGGACTGTTTTCATTAAAGAAGAGTAAAGTAATGAGGAGGATTATAAATTGCAATGCTCAGGATTATCAAGGACTGGATCTCCTGACCCACAAAGTCCCTTCTCATCCTGTGCTCATAAATAATAGCACGCAATCAGCAATCAATACAAAATAAACAGCCGCCACACTTGAACAGGGCTTTGGAGACACTGCATTTGTTTACGCCAAAATAAAGAGTGGTGTATGCTGTTACATTTTCTCATCAAGCAGGTTCTGATATTCAATAACTGAAAGTTGGTGCTATTTGTTGTACGTGTGTGTGTCTTTTTAAGCCTCTAATGGCCAGCTGTGACAGCCTGATTCAGATTGCGTAGAAGAAGCTGTCAGCACAAATCTTGGCATCTCAAATCCAGACAACTGCTTGCCACCAGGCGAAGGTTTGTACTCGTGCCAGAATGGATTTTGAGAGACAAGCAAATAGGGCATTAATTCCGCCAAAGAAAAACGAAAAGTGGGGAGAGTTCAGGATCTTACACTTCTGATGATGGCTTTCCTGTCAACAGCTCATCATTTAGCTCGTGCACTATGAAGGGCATGGACATCAGATCCCTCTTGCCCTAAGCTGGCCCTGTCATGCAAAATGTTGGCAGGATCCAGAGACCACCCCTCCATGCAAGATTGCTTGCTGAAATAAAAAGCCTGGCCATCTGTTGGGAGGCAAAGACATCCCTGTCAGCTGGTGCCTCCAGCCTCAAACAGGCCCTTATGTGGCAAAGCCTCAGTACCACTTACTCTTTGGGGAGAAGCTTGCACTCACCCAGGGTTTGTCGGGGACTGTTCACAGCTCTGCCGAGTGCCGAGCTCAGCAGCTGCTTGCTCGGCCTGCCGCGGCCCAAGTGCCACGTCACAGCCCCGAGCAGAGCTGGGACATGGGAGAATCAAAAATATCAGCACTGAAAGATAGCAATAGCCATGTGAAGGTGGGAAGAGCCTTCCCAGGCTGGCACCGTGCAAGCTGTGCAGCTGGCAGCTCCACACACGGCTCCCAGAAGAGATGGAAAGCTCCTCATGGAGTTCTCTGGAGAAACACTGCGCATTCCAGCTCAAAGGTTGGGAGAATCACTATGAAATACAAGAGCTGGGTTTGGGGGTTTGCAAACTGACCTACATTTTCAAAGTCTTACTCCATTTCCATTACACTATCTCCCCCAAATCCTACAGAAGTTTCAACAAAAATAAACTGTAGAAGAAATTAAACTAATCTATTTAAATCCATAAAAAAAAAAAACTCAGGTAAGCAAGCAAACAAAGCTTCCTTTGAATTAAATCAACTCAAGAAAAAATAACTTAAAAAAATCCAACAATATTTTCAGAGGAACTTTCAAGACACCATGCTTACACAGCCAAGTTTGTTCTCTGCATTTTAAGTACAAATTCACCAGTTTATAGACCATGTCCTGCCAAGCACCGTATTTTTGTTCCACTGAAAGACAAAACAAAGTATAAGCTCCACTTTGTTTGGGAGTGCACCAGAGCTGGAGCCCCCCAGCTCCACGGAAACATCCCATGCTCGCCCAAGCAAGAGGTAAGCAGCTCCTGAGCTGGCATGGGGTGCACCAACAGATGAAATCCCTGCTCCGGCAGGCAGGCAGATTTGTAGGCATTAGGACAAGGGCAGAGCAGCACTGTCTGATCCATGGGGTTCACCCTAGTCTCTTGATTCTCCCTTGATTCCTGCTTGAAACCTCCTGCCCAGGTGCCTGCTCCACCTCAAGTCCAGTCCTGCCAGCCTTGCTCATTAGGAACACTTCACTCTGCAAATATTTCAGACTTAGATTGACAGGACTGGTCCAGGAGAATTGCCAGCAGAGCTGAGCCCTTTGTAAGCATAAACTTCCATCCCTGTTTGTTTGCATCTAGCTTCTTCACAGTGCGCTATTTTTTTTTCCAGTTTTAACTTTCTCCCCATTTGGCAGGGCTGTGTAGCATTAATACTAACCACAGAGGATATATAGCATTAATACTAACCACTGGGGTCTGAAATTCATTCCCAAGATGAAAAAAATGTGCAAAACAGAGGAGCATCAATAAAATCTTCAACTTTAACTCTCTCTCCAAACTTATGTGACTGCTAAACACCAGCTCTTCCGCCACACACGACTCAGTCATCAATTACACTTATTGCTACCATTAAACATTTCTTTTTTGCATGAATCAAAGAGAACGTATTTTCCAACTCCCTTCCTGACTGCTAACATCCCTGGCACGAAGACCACTGGTGCACATGGAGCAGAGCAACACAAGCTAACTCCACGCGAGTCAGCTCAGGTCCAGAACATGCGAACTTTTACAGAGCACCTGGATTTACTGACTTACACTGCAATTAAATCAAAGGACTCTGTGCTTCACCCCTTATCCCCTATGGGTATGGTTGGACAGTATGTGACTGCAGTTTGAAGGAAAACTAGTTAATTTTAGGTTTTATTTAGCTGCAAGAAGATGCAATGCTGGCTGCAAGATCTGCTCAAGCAGCAAAGTCTCTGAGCAGGTAATCCATGCTGTGGTATCATGCTACTACAAACCTCTGAGAAACTGCAAGGACCAATGTAGAACCATAACCTTCAGTTAAATACGAAACTCCAGTGTGAATCAAACAACAACAAAAAAATAACTTGAACTTCTGTCTTCTGCATGCCAGCTGGAAGCTCTAACAGATGGGTTAGTAGCTCTTCTGGAAGGGTTCTCTCCTTTTCTTACAACCTGATAGAAAATTCACTTTGGAGATAAAGATTTTTTTTCTTATAAAACTGCTGCATTCCCAGAAAGGTTTTGGTGTCACAGGACTCATCATTTGTTCTCTAAACTAAACGCTCTCACCATTGCCCTCTACTCTCTGCTAGCAAGGGGCTCTTTCCCCGGCCCAGCGTGGGCTCTCTGGTTGCCCCCAGTGTTCCCGCACTGCTGTGCTGCTTCTGACTTCTGACACCTGCTCCCTGCCCCTGCTGGCTCCTTCCTGACACCCATCCTCTGATTGCTCTCCTTTGGCTGAAGGATCCAGTGAGCACGCTGTAAACTGGAGGTCACTCCCCTTATACAAAATACTCCCTGCCATTCACCACTGCCCACCTTGTCCATGACACTGCAAAGCTTCTGGTTTGTGCAACATCCACCCAGCAGCATCCCACTCTTTGTCACTGCTACCGACCGCAGTGATTCAAATCAAATAAATAACAGCAGAAATCAAAATACTAGCAATAAAGATGTAAAAGGATTTTGGCTTCTTAGTTTTCTTGCCATCACAAATTAATACCCATGTTTATTAAAAACAAACAAAGAGTTAAATTAAAGAGAGCAAGCCCTGACATAATCTAGGTCGGTTCTCCTGTCACTCCCCCAAAGGAAATTTAAAAGAACTCAAACACGAAGGCTAAGCAGTAGGATTTTCTTGCCATTGCCACAATAAATATGTCTGTGGAAGGAGAAAAAAAATAGTTGGAAAGGGAAGACCTGCTGCATTCCTGATGCTGAAGAAAAGCTTGTTTGTTCCCAATACATTGGAGAAGTTGTTCAGGAACAGTTCATCCATGTGAAAATATGACAGCTGTCGGGCTGCCAAGGTCAGCCAGAGCAGTGGCTATCCAGAAAGTGAGCGCCAGTTATACAACTTAAACCTGTCTAGGGCAAAACAGAGAAAACCCAGCTTCTCTGTGGTGTAAACGCATTTGATAGAAGAGTGAAAATTTAGACTCCTGGATGGAACACAGAAGTATATGTGGGTTTGCAAAATTAGTAAATACAAAATACATGGGTCACTGCAATAATTACCAACTGTCCACCAGGCTAAAGGACTGCATGCCCATTCTGTATGGCATACCAATTCAGCAGAGTACTAAATATGTGCATAAATTTCAATACAGAAGCAGTCCTGTTGGAGACAAAGGTACTACTCACATACTCCAGTACCTTGCAGAACCAGCTCTGCTGTCAGCCTCACTCCTTTCTTTGGATGTCCTCCCAGCAAGAGGATGCTGGGGATGTGATGCTACAAATACAGTTTTCTTAAACAGTACCTGATGGATATTTTATTTCTGATGAAAACTTGGCATACAGAGAAGCCAGTACAGGGGTGAATCTACAGGTCACTGAGAGGCAGCAAGCGCACATACTTCAGCTGCTTCATCTGCTTCTTCAGGGTTTTCTATGCACTTTTCACACACCTCACTTTCTCAGTCAGCAACTTCTATTGCATATACTGGTAACTAAATCTAGTTTGCAATTGGCTACTAAAATTAAAATATGGAAAATATGCATAATTTCATGCAATTTTAATTTGCAAACAAATAATCAAAATGTAGAAACATCCTTTTAGAAATTTCAGAAGCACTAGGTACATTTCTTTCCTTTATAAGATGACTTTTCTAACCAAAACTCCTATCTTAAAATGGAAAATTCCCAACTTTTTAAAAATTAAACTGATACTATAATGTACTACTTTTCCAGCATTTCTAAACTTTACTTAAAAGGAGCATTTTTTTTTTTATTCCACTTTGCCACAGAAAAAATGTCAAAATAATGGAATTTCCTACACTGTAGAAAATCTGAGCCCAGACTAATTCTACTGATAACTGCAGAAAAAGTGGGGGGAAGGGGTATGTGCATTGGGAAATCTTATTATTTAAAGTATGCAAGCTCCCATTCATTAATGAGTCTATTGTTGCACAGTTTTGTTTTGTGTTTTGTTGTTATTTTACCTCCCAGACCTTTTCATGTACAACTAATCGGTCATGTCAGGTACTCTATTCACAAAAGAAAAATTGAGCCGTACACTGATATTTACCAGCATGAGGCTGTTCATGGAAATCAAATATAGGCATGGGGAAAACCTCCTATTACCCACATGTTCACAGCTGGATTTTACTTGGGTCTTTAGTCAATAAACAGCAGTAGCTACCTTTGTGGCATTTTTACAACAGGAAATTTATTCTGCAGAAGAGAAATTAAACACCAGATACAGTCATCTAACTCTCTTCTAAACATAACCTTCTTGAGTTGTCAAACATCCTAATTAAGGAGAAAAAAAAATAATCCCAAACCTGTTTTCACTGGATTCAGTGTTCTGAGTGACTTAAAACTGAAGCTGAACCAGACCTGTATTTCGTATTTATAGGATGCTAAACAATTCACTAGGAAAAAAAAAAAAAAGCCAAAACCAAAAGCCTGGAAAATTATTTATTTTACTATAAAATATATATCTCCCTCTTGAACTGCAGAAAAGGTACAAGGAAGGCAACGTGACAGAGAGAATAAGCCTCAAGCAGTCAGAGCCTATTGACTGAGATTCTTCAGGCAATGCCATAATAATAGAAACAGAATAGTCTACATTATTTTTGTGAACTTGCTCTGACTCCTGGAGCTAGCATAGCTGGAGCTTGCTGTTATCAATATAGTAAATATTCAGTTCAGTGCAGCAAATAAGCAAGGAGGCACCCACATAATCACCAAATCAGAAGGTAGGAATGCCCAAAACAGCCTTAAATTACTCATTGCTCGCTTTACCAAGTGTTTCCAGTCGTTTTTCCTTAGGTCTGCATGTTCTGCACAGTGAAGCACAGCATATCAATTTTTCATCTTGCATCTTTTGGATCTAGCTCTCTGATACTGTTATAATGAATCAGAGAAATTTAGAGTACTTTGGGAAAATGTGTTTGGTATTTTTGCCCATGAGTGAGTTAAAATCCCAGGGAGACGGTTTTGGTTTCTTCTCACGGATTTTTAATAAGAAAAGAAAGAGATAACGCCACCAAAAAACATCATCACAAAACAGAATTAAACATAGTCCAAAGGCAGGTTTGAGTGCTCGGTTTCTGTAATTTAATTTTGCCCCCAGATCTGACTTTTTAATATTTTTTCCTTAAAGTAGTGAAAATCTGAATTTTCTTATATCTCCTTACCTGCACTCAGCTCTATTATCTACAATTTTTATTAAATTTAAACTGCAGTTACCCTCCTATCATAAAATAAAGTTAGAAGGAGTTTATGCCATCTGTGTAGAGTGCATTTGGTTTAGGACAGCTAGATGCAAGATAACCGAACATACACACACCAACGGTATTGTTAGAGCACTGCGAGGTAAGCAGCAGAGCCGCGCACCCATGCCCCACGCAGAGCTGCAGTTGTTTGCTTACATAGCACAGAAGCCTCCCGAGCTCTGCCTTTCTTTGCATGCTTCAAATCACAGCCTGTTCTTTACGAGATGATGGGCCGTGCTTCAGCTGAAATTGTGACAGACTTTCCAGTATTGGAGTACTTCATCACCCAGCGAATACAGCCACATAACCAACAGAATTTACTCTTATCTATTTCCTAAAAGAACCAATATTCAATCAATTTCTTTCAGCTTAACTACTTTTCCTTTCACTCTTTCCCCATTTCACCCCTCGAATACTAGGCTATAAAATTGGGTTAATGATTTCTAATTTTTACTAAAGATGCTAGACTTCAGTCACTGGAAAAAATATAAAACTGCTCTGTGGTCTGTCATAGTTCACACAATGCCATTGAATTAGCAGCTCTCCCAGAGTCATACTTTTGCTAAAAGAACCTCTGTTCAGTGTAAGCGATGACAGATAACAGCATTACTGTTATTGTAATATGATAGCAGTATTTGGTCGCCTGCTACCTCAAGGTAAACTACTGTAACTTTAGCACGGTTACCGAAAAGCATCGGCAGTATCCCAGTCATGGTATGCTGGAGAGCAGTGTTAATCCAGGCAGCTGAAGCTGTTTCTCTCCTAGCAGATGTGGGACCCTAAAACTTGTCACCTGGAGCTGAGGGTGCTGATGACATATTTCTTTCGTCTGCTTACTGAGAAAGTTATAAAGATTCACATTGTAAATATTTCACGTGTGGGAAACAGCCACTTCCTTTCTTTCGTCCACCTTTCCCTGGATCAGATACATATAAAGAGCTTGCATATAAAACTGTGCGCAACCTGCCTGCACATACAATAATTAATGATTCCTCAACTAACCCGACACCACTAATAGCCTTAAATAACACTGACGCAACAGCGTGATCATTCGAACCTGCAAAACCCGGAGGGGCAGGCTATTTAAAGGACATGTGTGAGCAGTGTACCTTCTGGCCAGAGCCTGAGCCTCTCGAGCACAGAGAAAAGTTTCTGTACAAAGAGATGTGGAGTGTTACTCAAAACCCTCTGAGCAGAGGTGTCCTTGAATGTTTGGGTTAGGTGTAGAAATTGCTGTAATGATATTCCTTCCCATGACCTGGCTCAAAACCTGCTCTGTTTTTATTTTCAAGATATTTTTTTTCTTTTAAGTGGAAAATGCATAATGTAAAAAATAAAAATAAAAATAAATAAAATAATAAGAGGACAGGAGGGGAGGAGGCCTGGTCAGACTGACATGGAAATGATATTTGACCATATTTATGCACAGGACTGATGGCCTGAAAAGAGAGAAAGGATTAAGAAAGATGCCGTTTAGATCTCTTATTTACAACAACCCACAGCGTATGCCAGTAGTGAATCAGAAGCACATGAGAAATGAAGGAAGCGATTATTGAGTTCATTCATGTCTCACAATCATTAACTATATACAATTCCAAGGAGTCTCCAGCCCCAGGGAAATGTAACAGAAATCTAGTGCACATGCTGAAGTGTGCCCATGACATGCTGACTCTGTGCAAGCTCAGGGGCTCTCAGCTTCAGCTGTTCCACTGCCTCAGGGCCACTGCCAGTGAGAGAGACATGTGCAGGACCATGGGATTAGCTGCTGGGGTGACACCCCAGTCTCAGCTTTTGCATCACCAAATCCTCAGCAGAACTGTAACAGCGATGGCCAACTTAGAAATGAGACTGTAAATCTCCTGTGCACACAGTCCTGCTATGAAGATGAGTGCAACTTACCTCACCCGACCCAGCTGGGTAATTACACAGAACATGGAAAGTGCCAATATTCTGAAGGATTGATTGCAACCCCTTGACAGACGATTTATGCTTCAAAAACTAAATGAAGAGTTAGTTTCAAATAAAGTAACAGCAGGGAAGGACTTTATGTAGGGGAGAAAGAAAAAAAAAAAAGCAATAATGTTAGTAAGTCATTATAACTTTTAGTAACTTAAAAACATGAACTAAACTGGGATCCTGGTCAGAGTTGGTAAGGAAGGACAATCTGAAAGAGATGCTACTGTGAGGTGTGATTCTTTTTTTTTCCTGTAATAATATTTTTGTTTGTTTCTCTTGCAGAAAACATCTAGTTAAAAGGAGTCTTTTAAAGAAGGCAGTGAGGGTGAGTCTAGAATTAGCTGCCCAGTAAATAATGCAAATGTATATATGCATATATACCTTTTCTTTATACAAGAAGATATCAATCATAAAAAAAGCTGTGGAACAAAGTCAAATCCTGCCCTGAGCTCTTGCCCATGAGCTGGACATTCCACTCAGGGGTTCCCATTGTTTCATGATATTTAAATGAATAAAGCTCTTGCTTCCTTTGCAGCAGGGAGCTCTGGCAATGAGGACGGGATCTGGAGTATTGTTGCTATTTTGAGTGCTGGAAGGAAGCAAAATGCTGTTTTGTGGAAAGGCGGAGGCACTTTGAGCTGTGCATGTGGTGGTTCAACAAGAGAAGATATTGCAGGGTGTTTGAAGGGGATGCTGAACTGGCTCTTGGTATAAAATTCTGCAGAATTTCTGTATGTGTGCGCATGCAAGCAACCCAGAAACTGTAAAATATATTGTAAGTCAGCACAGAAGAGAAAGACTGAAAGAGAAGAGAGAAAATTTGTGATGTAACATGAAGAAGAAGATCACACTAAGTGTAATGCTGGACATGTCGTCACATCTGTGCGCTACCTTTAACATGACATTGGAAGAGTTTAATTAATCTTAGAAATAACGACCTCTATGGCAGATGTGTAGAATCAAAACATAGCTTCTAAGTTTTTGGATGAAGTACAGCAGAGTTTTAACTAAAGCAATGGGCCTTGAACATACAAGAAAAATGCTTTTGCTGACGGCCTCTTCTATGTCACAGAGACATGAAAAGGCATTACAGCCTGTAGCTAAAAGTAGTCTTGCACCCATCCAGAAAGGTGATGCAGCTAACAAGAATATTTTTGTCTGCCCTTGAAGCCACTCACCCAGCAAGGTTACCCAAGCTGGAGGAGAAAACCAGATGTCCTAAACTGGAGTAGAATTAAGATCAGAATACTGGTGAAGAGTTATAGGTGGTATGAGGCAGGGAATTAAGTTGGTTATAATAAATATATTATGCTTATGGCACTGTCTACTTGATTAGTTGGAATGTTGAGAAACAGCATATTTAGCATAGAGTTCAAGTGACTCAAGACATTGTAAGGATAGAGGGCACAGCATCAGATACGCTTACACAAGGGAGCAGGGAACAACGTGCCTTGTTATCTTTGGGAAAGAAGGTGACCTCTGTTAACAGCAACAGGCGTCCTCCATGGCCTTTAAAAAAAAGTCAAGAGTTGGCTGCTCTCCTATATTTGTGCCTGTGTCACGAGGATGCCTTTCTGTGTGAAAGCAGGGCTTATACACATGATCAATAGGATACATATCCAGAAAACACACTGCTTGAGGGTTTACAAATTCCTACGTAAATTCTGCATAGTTATTATTTTTCTGTAACCCCATAGAGCAATGAGGACAGCAACAGAAACGGGAAAAAGTGGGTTTACAATGAGCAACTAAGTAACCTTGCCAGATTATCAGGGCAAAAGGGCTGGAGTTCTTGTTCCTCTACATCATACCAACAAAAGCCACATGTAATTTGATGAACTAGGAAGTGCTTGCAACTTCACAACTTTTCACTCTCTCTTTTTAATATTTTACTATTCTTCATTTGAGAACAATTGTGCTGGCAACTGGCAAAGAGTAAAGAGGATGAGCAAAAACTCACAGCTGGCCCCCCTCTAGCACCTCCCTGGAAAAAAAAATATATTATATATATATATATATATATATATATATATATTTCCTTGCTAATGTAAATATACTTAAAACATCTCACCCCAAAACTTTCTAACTAGACAATAGATTAAAACCATCAAGAATACAACGTGAGTGCAGAATATTGATCTTTTTTTTTTTGTGCTCAATTCTGCAGCTATCACAAAGTTCCACTAAAGACTTATCTATTAAGACCTAATTGCGTAATAATTGGCTTAGATGTTGAAATTTATTACTCTTTCTATAATACATACATATCACTTATGGAAACGCTGAAATCCTTTAGGATGACTGGCAAAACAGTGTGGATATAGAGGACAAGATCAGGGCTGATCTCAGAGATATTAGTACAAATCTAGAGAAGACATTAATTTTGATCTTTTCTGGTGAGTTGACACTCTGGGCCCAGAGTTAACTAATACTGGAAACAAAACCACAGCTATATGTGCAAAGGCTTAATTAATCTCATTTGCTAAGCACACAATGTCAAGTTTTAAATCCCTACTCAATCTCCAAGTAAAAATGAAGAGGGAGTATGAAGAAATACTTTGCAGTGCCAACAACACATTGTAGCTAGCATGCTAAAATACGCTGGCATCACCTTGTCAACAATAACCACCAACCAACAGACAATACCAACAAAATACTACTACAGGCTTAATTCAAAATGAGAAGGAAAATACAGTTAAATGTACATTATGTAATCAAGTTGTATGTGACTTCAGTGTCTATTACATGAAATAACATTTCTTCAAGTTCAGCAGTATGAATCATTCAGATTAAACTTGAATGACAATCCTTCTACCCTCAAAATTTTCTTGGACTGAACAGAATTACTACAACAGGTACAAACAGATTGCCCTGTTCCTGCCTCTGCAGCGAAGCTTTTCTGCTGCCCTGGGGCTGCAGCATTACCTGTCTACAGCCAGTTTTAGCCTTGGCACTTTTTGAGTGCTTCACCAACATTTTACAGAATAAGTTCATGGATATAAATAGGCAGTTTTGGCCCACTGTATTTGGGACAGCATGAAGATCCCTTCATCTAAAAGACTCCTGATGTACAAGGAGCTAGCTGGAACTAGCAAGGACACTGAGAAGAAAACGTTTATCCTTGCAGAAAGTGTCTTGGGACTTGTTATGACTACAGGTGGTCAGACACTTGACTTTGTGTCTCCTGAAAGACAGCACCTCCACCAACGCAGTACTCCCTAGTTTCACACCTCTTCAGCAGCATCTAAAAGGGAAGCATACCTCCTACTGAGTCACCAAACACTGCTTCCCACAGTAGCTAGGTTTTTCCTTAGAGGACTCTTCTTTTTAAATAAAACTTGTCAGTCTAGTGATGCAGTGCCAATAATTCCATGTGGTTTTGCTTTTTTATATTCTGAAAGTTGCTTTTAAAAAATGGGTTTCATTACACAACTGGTAAGAGCCAAGCGGTATGTCAGAAGTTTCAAACTGATTTTTTTTTTTGCAACTGGTCATAGTCTTTTTGATCTCCATCTAATCATTTAAAAGGCATATTTCTAGTGTTCACCTACACATCCCTTTTAAAGCAACAGACAGATACAGCCTGCACTTCTTGACAAGAGTTCTAGATTATTTCATTTCTACCTCTAAAGATCACAAAATCATGACATGAAACTTTTTTTTTCCCTTTAGAAAAAGGAATCTTTGTATTGAATCCTAGGCAATAACACACTTGGGATATGTAAACCAAGAAGGAAAGTGGAGCTGGCAGAATACCCACTGAAAAGTCTTGCCTTCATCCCAGGGAAGATCATGCTTTTAAGATGTTCAGGCAGAAAAATTTCTGGAATTTCAAATATGTTAATAGTTCAAAGTACTTATGACTCCAAGCCAAAACCCCAAATTAGAACGTTCCTGAGTTCTGGGCAACATTCAGTCTGCATCCTAATTCAGTGGCTGGACACATCGTTGTACGAGACTGAAATGCAAATTCAGGTGGAAACAGCCACACCTTTTGTCAAGTTCTAATCTGAGGTTGCCACCTGACCAGAAACAAGCAGATCAGATCCCATGTTGGAGACCTGACCTAAAGACCAAGAAGTCTCTAGAATGAAATGGAAACATCTTCCTTAAGTGTGCAAGAGGCATTTCCAAACCATGTCCACCCGTTACTTCTTAAAGGACACTGGCAAATGGCACCCCTTAGGCTGTATAAATCTCTGCAGAAGGAACAGCATAATTTTTCTCACATCACAAACCTTCCAGTCTAATATTTGACAGCCTAGATCAGGTGCTGTCCAAACATTTATTAAAACATTTTAAATGATGAATATATCCAATTATTACTATTAATGCAGCTAATACTGACTAATGAGGGGGAAACATACTAGCTTGTGTCCCACAATTCATTACCCCTGCCTTGTCAACAATTCAAAGCCCAAAACCTAATCATCCATACTGGGCCCTGTTATATTTCACACGTCACATTTAATAAGTCACTCAGTGCCTATAAATTAATGTAACATGTCGGCGTTTATGAGTGCGGCTTTGTCGCTGTTAACAAATGATGTGCTGGCCTGGTCTGCTGCAGCTCGGCAGTGACGAATGATGGAGGATGATTTCTCTCTAAACTATAAACTACACGCTGGGAACCACAGCAACACATAGGTGCACGTATGGGTATGTGTGTGCTCACACACGTACAGACTGTATGGAAACGGTAGCTAATATAACGGATGTGTGCCTGCATATGTTTTCATAGGCACATTTCATATATTTTTATGCAGACTATTTTTTAAGCCAATCATTCTGTTTTATCAATATACCTATTTATAAATGCATATATATGCACACTATATATTGTACAGCATTCTGAGAATGTATATACAACTCTTCAGCAAGTTTAACAAAAATATATCTACTATATGTATCATGTTACAATTTCACCTGTGTTACTTTAAGCCAACTAAGTTTATAGAACAATACATACAGGTGGAGCTGAGCTGGATTTACAATTAGTCTGAACACCTGTAATATTTCCATGCTTAGTGCTTTCATAGCCAAACACAGCCTGAAACAGAAATGAAACACTGTGGACTTGTATTGAAAAACATGCTGAACTGCAGATGACTGGCACAGCACCAACAAGTTTTGTTGGATTTTTTTTTTTCTGAGCAAAACTGATTTTTTTTTTAATAGCATTAATAATTCACAAGGTAAGACCTTAATAACATACAACTCATGAAGAAAACTATACCTGTGTTGCACACCGATTTTTTAATATGCTTCTTATTTTTCTGCGAGAAGTGTAAGCACTGGAAAGTAACAAGGAAAATGTTGGTGTCTTTTTGGTTGCTTCGGTTACAGCTGTGGCAGGTTCAGGACTGATGAAAGACATCTGGATCTACACACGGCTGCATTAAGTACTAGATGCAGTAATAAAACTGCATGTTGCAAACATACACTGTGGCCAGGTGGGGAGTTGTCACTGGAAGTAGCTTTTATAGAGCTCAACTGGTTTGTCAGTGGTGGAGGATGACAAAAGATGAGGAAAGGACATCTGAGAGATGAGCTCTTACCCCATGGGAAAGCTGAATTTTACCAAATCACAGACCAGGACCCCGGGTTTTGGTTTCGTAACAAAGCCAATGGTAATGCTTGATTCCCGCTCTGTTCTCTTTTACAAGAATGATGTATATCCCATGTTACAGCAAAGATTCCCTATCAAACGAAACATATTCAAATACATGCAATAATTTGAAAAGTTTAACTGAGATGCGGATGCATCAGTGCCGAGCCCACAGCCAGTCTGTGAGGAGCAGATCTGACTGTGAATTTTCTGGGTGCTTTTTTGCCTGTGTTGGGAAATGACAGTCTGTAAAACAGAAACTTTTGTGGGAAAAAGTCTTGTCTGAGGGTCTGCCAATATGAAAAAAACGTTCAGAAAAAAATCTCCAGTGTGTCAAAACATCTTCAGATGGTTTATAAATGAAAAGCATCCTTTCCTGGTAAAATGCAAGACTTGCTTGCAAATTTTCATTGAAGTTTAAAAACAAAAAAAAAGTTTAGCAGTACATTTAAAAGTTGACATGGAAATGACTGAACTGAAGCATTTTAATTCAAGAATTTCCCTGTGTTCTTGGACCACTGGACCACAAATAGCTCAGTGATTTATTTTTGTTTTTCTTTATTATTTTAAACCTGGTTTCAAACCTGAAAACATCTAAAAGGCCTCTGGACCTGGTAAAACATTTCCTGCAAAAACATTTGTGATATAGGGCTAAGCCCACTGAAGCTGAACCTTTCTGAACAAGAGTATCACTCTTCCAGTATCACTGTGACTTGGGAATCCCCACACAGATACCTTGCACTGAACATGGAACAAAACGCAGGTAGTGAGATGCAAATTCACCTCTTAGGAACAAATAGCAAAGAACAAACTGAGTGGTGCTGACACCAAGTGCTCCTCTGCCAGCTGGATTTGGGAGGCTTTGCCAAGCTTTCCGCCCAGGCAGCGCAGACAGAGATGGGCTTCTCTGGAGGCCAGTTCTGGGCAGGAGCCCAGCGCAAGTGCTCTGAATTGTCTTTGGAAAAAGTTTGTCTTTCCATAGCCTCCATGGAGGGTGGCCAGCTTCCTGATTTGGGCTTTTCCACTGTGCTCCAGGGCTAAGTTGTGCAAATACCCCCTTGAATACTTTCTTACAGAATGGGAAATTTTAACCTCTCTATAAATACTGTCTCCAAAAGTTATATACTTAAGCAGTGTTCAAAACACTTTAGGTTTCAACCGCTGACAAAGGTTTGTTCTTCACTTAACGTCAGCAACTGTGACTCAGTCCTTCCATATCCCATTGAAGCAGCAATTCCGAACAGTAGTGCAGCAAAAAGCCATACTTCTTTTCCAAAATCTCCCCATCCTGGAAGGGCCATCCAATGGTTAAAGTACTAGACCAGAACACACAAGACCTAGATTCATATCTCTGCTTGGCATACATTGTAAGCTGCCAAGTCGCTTTTAGGCTGCTAAAGATGCAATTAAGCCCTCTTGAAAGTCCTACTGCACATTTTACTGCATCTTTAGAAGTCAAAACACCTTTAAAAATCTAGCTTTAAATCTCTCTGTGTCTTCTTTTCCCATCTTTAAAATAGGGATCATGACACTTCCCTATCACACAGGTACTGTAAGGATAGATAAAGACAAAGACACTTTCTAAAAGGTGTCATACATACCTAGGGTTGTCTCATGTATTGTTGGCATAAAAAAAAACTCAGATATTTTTAAAGACTTCTGATATATAAAGAGGGAAACGATTTAGGATTTCATAGACTTTTTTTTTTTAATGTCTCTAAGAAAATTATTCAGTACAGGCAGGATCAGAGAAAGAAGCACACTTCCCAATTTGTTTTTCTAGGTCGTGTACAGGGGTTTGGTTTTTTTTTTTTTTTTTTTGGTACTTCACATCTCTAGACTAACAGATATGGTAAAATTTTGTTCAAAGGCTTGAGAATCCCTGTTCCTGCACTCTACATAATTGGGCAATACCTAGTGCTGAAGGAAACCGTTTTGGAGTAGTCTGAGGTCAGCCATGGCGCAGCAGCGTGCGGCGCCTAACAGCAAAGGTTAGTTGACCAATTAAAGCTAAGTGATGCCTCGGTGTCCCAGCAGCCTGCCATTTGCACAATGTGAAAGGTAATAAAGACCCTGACAAGCCAGGACCACGTGCCGACCAAGCAACACAGAGCTCTCCTACCAGAGCAAATAAGCAGGGAAGGAGGGGAAGAAACAAGATCCCCAAAGATATTAAATATTTTAATAATTTCACTAAAGAAAATTTATTTGGTAATTGGCTATTAAAACACGCATTATTTTGCCTAAAAGCAATATTGTAATTCCAGCACCTAACTCAGAAATTGTATAGCACAAACCCTGTGTTGCAGTTTCTTGAAAGGAAACTCCCAGGCAAGCAGAAGTTGAGACCATTGTTCCCGACTGAACACAAATCGTCTGAGCAGCTCTGCTGTTCAGCACACCCCCATTACTTTTTTTAATCCCATCCTCCTCCATGTCCTGTCATTCATTTATCATCTCTAGTCCTTTCAGTCATAAATTCCGTGTGGCAATACTATATTATTTGTACAGAAATCTGACCTACTGGAGGCCTCCAGGTACTACTGCAAAATACACGATATACAAGAAGAAACTTCAGCTTTTTTTTTTTTTTCCTTACATACACTGAGCTGTAAATGGGCAGGAAGAAAAGCAAAAAGTGAGCTGAGTGACTAACGGGAAAACTTAGTAACATACGCATGCCACAGCAGTCACGCTTCGCTCTGAAAACTTAGAGAACTCCACGAGAAAGGTGGAGATGCTGCAATAAAGCTATCACACCAGCGCTGCTAGAGACAGCTTTAAAAAAAAAAAAAAAAAAAAAAGGCAAAACAGTAGAATTACCCTGTTGCAAGGGATTCATGGAATCTCTGAAATCTTGAAGAAAAGAAAAGAAATCTGCATGACAATAACAGTGTTTCCTTCTCTGAGGGACCCACAGGGCTCAAAAAAATCTTACAGAAAAAAAACAGCTCTTTTCAATTCAGTCCATTGTATATAATGGTGAATGTCGCAAGGTTTATTTTATAATGATTTATTATCAAGAAAAATAAGGGCTTAGGCTTAGACATATTTTCTCGAGAATTTATTGTTCACCAAAATGGTTTGTTTTGCAGAAACATTTTTTTTTCCCTTTTCTTTTCTTTTTTTTTTTTTTTTGGCTTCATCCTAGAACTACCTCCATCTATATTTTCCTTTGCATTTAGAGAGGTAAATTTTAAATCTTCATCTGTTCTGCTGCTCTCAGACTTCCCCTGCACAGAGATGATGTATCCATGATCACGGCTAAGCCGCTATCCTTTCTTCTTTGCAGGATACTGGTCTGGTTTCTCCCTCCTGTAATTTCAGAGATCACCCAGACCTCTGGAGAGCCAAGAAGGGAGCAAAGCTTGGCCAGCGCCACCCGGAGACACAGGTACATGCCTGGATCCCACCGTAAGGAATTTGCTGTGCCAGCAAAATCACTTCTGGGGAACACCCAGGTGGTACAGGAGGGCAGGAGAAGCCCAAGCCCTTCAGCTGGAGCAGAGGCTTGTGTTCAGGAACCGGCTCCCAGAGGGAAACAGCCCAGGCTGTTCCTCAGCTGGAGAAACATCCCTCCTAATCCCTGTGCAAGGAGTGAAATGAGCCGCACTGAAATGAAGGGCTTTAACCAGCTCTCCTTGCCACCTGCCTGTGCTAACCAGCCTTGGCTAGGTGTGCTTTGCATGATCCTGTGCTATTTCAGTGCCACCATAGACTGATAGATAAAGGTTCATCAGCCTGCCTTTCCCATGTGTTTGCAATTCCTTATTACAGCAGAGGGACGACGTATTCTTTATATACTTAGTTCCTATAGCCCTTGCGCAAGTTAAGGAAGCACCAATATTCTTTTGCACAGGGGAGGAGAAGAATTGACTCAACAAGGCCATACAAGCATTTTTGGGAAAAGAAGGGAAGGTGTTCCAGTGCATGAACAAGTACTCTAGCCCTGAATTTCTAATTCAGTAATTATTTGTAGCAATTAGAAAAGCAGAAGTATTAAAAAATTAAAATGAAGTCTACCTCAGCTGCATTTTCTACTTAGAATGAGCACTTGGTTCAGAAAGTAAAGTAAAAACCAAGTAGGTGATGAAAAGTCAAAGTATGTTGTATGTCTAAGCTAAACTGATGCAATTCCACATATTCAGGAAAAAAATAAAGTCAAAAGTAGGTCAGAAAAGCTGACAGAATTAGTCACAGAAAAGAAGAATAGAAAAATTGATGGGAAAAGATCGCTTTTCATGATGAATTCATAGTCAGTGTTTAATTGAGTACAATGAACTTGAAAATACACTTGGTGAATGTCTGCATTAGCTGGACTGCTGCATGTTTGTTAGCAGTTAAGATACAAAAACTGATCAATAGTGTAAAACAAAGGAGCTCAGGTATGCATGTGTACTCATACATCACTCCAATAAATTATTCTGGGTGTTACAACCAGGGGAAAGGAAGGGGGGTGGATTTAGAACAATCATTTTGGGATCAAGAGCTAAATCATTTCAACCACATCTTGATTTCTGCAAAACTCTGCAGGAATTATGAGGCTTAACAGCATCTCAACAATTAGCATATTATAAATACAAAAATGATATATTAAAGCAAGAGGAGAAAAAGGCCAGCATTTTACACCTACAGTAATATAATTCCACTACTTAATGCAAAGTAACAGGCATTAGAGTGTTTGGGATCCTCTTGTATAGTGTTATCTGCTCTATCAGTAAATGAGACTATGTGAACAGTACAACCTATAAATAATTCAAGGCCTGAGATGGCAATTATAGAACCATGCACAACCAGCATGAATATTTTATGAAGGCTAAAACAGCCCTCAGAATGAATCATGGATAGATGAACACACACACATACACACACACACTCAGCTGTTGGCCAAGTATTGCTTCCAGACATGGCTTATATCTGATCTTTAGTAGATCTAAAAAAATTCTTGAACACAGAAGTCAGAAGTTACATCTGTATTTTTATATATTAAAAGATATTAAAAAATAAATAAAGTGACTGTAGAAAAAAAAATGTTTTATTGGTGAGAGAAAATGTTTATTTCTTTTCAAAGATTCTAGTAGAAATTCTAAACAACTTTTTCATACGCACAAAATGCAGTTGATAAAGCAAACCATGAGGTCCAAACCAAGGGCCTGCAAGGGCTTATTGCAGACCGAGTACACTGGTCTGCAAAATCTGGCAC
Organism: Cygnus atratus; assembly: GCF_013377495.2. Taxonomy (NCBI): domain Eukaryota; kingdom Metazoa; phylum Chordata; class Aves; order Anseriformes; family Anatidae; genus Cygnus; species Cygnus atratus. Next base: position 8,677,325 of record NC_066375.1, read on the forward strand.
TGCACAAGAACCTGTCTACATGGAGATATGTACGAGTAGAGATATACAAGTATAGCTCATACTGGTATAACTTCCCATATGGGCACTATTATTGCAGCACAAGAGCATTCACATGGGAGTTACAGCAGTATAACTACTCCAGCATAATTATACGGGTATAATTATGCCACTAAATTTCCCTGTATTAGCAAGCCCGGAGAAAACCTCTGGGTAAGGAGCACTGCACCGCTGCAGCCTGCCCCAGCACAAGCCAAGTGCCTGCAGCGAAATGCAACCCGGAGCAAAGGATCCCAAACCCTGCTCCCAAGCCAGGACACTCAGCGGCACATGAGTAAATTAATAATGCACTAACAACAACAAAAAAATAATCTTATATTATTCACATACCCATTAAGACATGTGTACATATACACACTATAGATATATTTATACTGTATATAAATATGCATACAGACATCTCTATGAATTTATATTTTAGAACATGTGTTATAAACACTGTCTGATTAGTCCACAGATCACCTCTTTGAAATGAGGATGTATAATTTCTCCCATTCTCTGGCCGGTAAAACTAAAATACACAGTTAAAACACCACCAGCTATTAAAAGAAACTGGGCTGGAACCTGACTGACCATCAGATAACTCTTCTATGCCAAATATAAACAGATCTTCGATAGCTTGAAGATTTCACATATGCAAATACATCTGACCTTACTGTTTCTGGGTGCATGGCAATCCATAGACATGCGTGAGAAATAAAGATTAAGACTGAAAACAGGAGAATGACTGGGATAAGGAGACAGCATCAGATGTTTCTTACTAATCTTAATACTTTTGTTGCCTCTTTTTTATTTTATTTTTTTTTTTAACTTTAATTGGGTCTTTCTTTTCCATCTAAAAAAGGATCTTCTAAGGCTGCAATTTAAAACGATGCGTTGCAGACAGGCTGCCGAGGTCTCCTGGAAGGATGTGCCCATGAATAGGGTCACAGTGTCACAGACAGCGCAGAGAGCACGAACTCACCCATCTCGCTGCCTTTTCCTGTATGACCCCTATAATTTTGTGGGTTTGGCAAACACAAGGGGCAATTGTGTCAGCCAGGGTCAAGCTGCCATTGTGGGGGGTTTGTGGGCAGGTTTGGGATCTGAGGGAGAGGGGTTGTGTCATGCTGGGTCGAGATACTGCAATTGTGGGTGCCAATTTGGCAGCTACAAGGTGGGTTACAGTTGTTTTCCAAGGAGGGAAAAGTGGAGTATGGAGGCAGCCCTGGAAGATGTAGTTTGAACTGAAGCTGTTTCTAGGAGGTTTGGGACTCAAAAGAATGTGAAGTAGGTTCAAGGAAGTGGGGGAGATTGCAGGGGCATGAAGCACCTTGGAGCTGGAATAGTTTAGGATAATTGTAGGGGAAGATGCTGTATCCAAAAGCATCAGTGCCTTCAGCATGATTTATCACTCTGACTGTAATACCACATTCAACAAATAGGTGCATTTTTTCCAGCAGAAGAACCTGGAGAAACCATGCATCCCTCAGTGTGCACACCCATGAGAAAGGGGTGTACTGGGGGGAGAGGTTTCACAGGTGGCTTTTGCAGCCTAGTTCTTCTTTACCTACAACCACCTCCTAACTCAGCCTTTTTTCTCTAAGCTGCCAATGTATTTGTAGATGTTGCATTTTGACTCAAATCATTAACTTGAACATGATCAAAATTCTGGTGCATATGGATACAGCAAAACAGAACTGTTGAGTTTGTTTTTCCTCATTTAAAGGCAGTGAATAAAAAATTATGAACAGAAACGCATACCTTGAGACCACAAGTCCAGAGGAAATACTCTGCTAATTGCAAGGGTGTATTAAAGTCATGAACTAAGTAAACTAATTTGCTCTTGGCATATTTTCTATACCTCCCAGGTTTCTGTTTAGAACCTCTGTTTAGACATTTCACAATCTAAATCTGGTGAAGTCTGAAAAAGGCCTTCAGAAGAAGGGAGGAAAAAAAAAATAAAACAGGCAACTGGTGTAGTAAGCAGCTTTGGAACTTCATCTGGTTTTCTATTAATTTGCAATATAGATTTGATTTCTCACTAAAAAAAATGAATGGTTAATCTTTTATTTTTATTATTTTGACATTTCTGTTTACCTTTTAGAAATGCTATCAGAGGCACAATGTGGCATTGGAAAGCTAAATGCTAACACATGGACTGCTCTACTACTCTGCAAAAATTTCTCTCATACTTTTGCAAATACCACAGCCAAAATCAACAGTACAAGTTTGATTTTTTTCATCATGAATTGACAGCTTATTTATCTCCAAGGAAGAACTTTCTAAACCCCTTAAGCTTCCAAACAACTGAGGAAGGATTCTGCTGACTATTCAAAAATATTGGTGCCTCATAAAATTATAAGCTAAATTATTCAATTCACTGCGTGTTCCTTCCAAAAGAAAAGAAATATGCACTATGAATTGCAACAGACTTCACGAAAACCAAAATCAAAAGACCAATCTGAAAAAAAAAAACACACCACTTTCTTATTAGCATAGCATCTTTCATCTGATATTAAGCCTGTGTCTATCCATGCCATGCAAAAAGTCCAGCTAAACACTCCTCCATGGTATCAGCTAATCTTAAACACATATAGATCTTCAAACACTTGGTCGAGTCTCATTAAAGTCAAACTTTAACACATGCTTCAGTATGTGCAGAACAATGATGGATTTACATTAAATGCTCAATTGCTTTCTTGAATTAAGGCCTCAACCGCTTCATAGTCCAGTGAAGGTAAACATGATCCTCCTCCCATTGCTGGATAATGCCAACGCTCTGTTACATAGAGAACGGGTACTGCCAAATTGCCATGGCTTTCAGCAGAAATAACTGTCTCTGGTGACCAGTGGGCCGAGCAAGATGGTACAGGCAGGCTGGCCCACGGCGGACAGCAGGGAGCATCACCCCACTGCTGCAGCATCCGCCTAAAGCCAACCCAGCCACCATCAGCCCCTCGCTGTGCATCTCCCCCAGCCGCTGCCTTCCAGCGAGCTGACTGCGTGTTTGCAGTAGAAACTTTAAATCAATACACGGGAACGAAAGTATCCAGCAATGCTAACAGATCAAGTATTCAAATACGGAATCCAAGTAATGTTTAACTTGCCAGTAAAATGCCCAATGTAACTCATTCACCCATGAAAAGAGCTGTGTCTGAAGTCATCTTTATTTACAATGTGTTTGTGCCATGTGTTTGTTTGGAAAGAGGAGGAGGAGCTGAAGTAGGTGGCATCTCTCATAGGTTCCTTTTCACACACTCCAAAGGTCTGGGCCTCACAAGGCCGTCAGTGAGGAGCAGAGCCAGGCACACGTTCAGTTGCAGCAGAACTACATAACGTAGCCACTGTGAAAGCAGTCTGTTAGCCTGAGATTGTAAATCAGGAATTACCCTGTGCAAAATACAGAGTTACTCTGCTCTAAAAGTGATGTAACACAGAAATCAGACCATGCGCTACTCTATCTTCACCACCCAAACAGCAAACTGGTTATAAAAATTACAAATCAGCCAAGAATATCCTAATAGGTTATAAGTTTTATGAATGTCAAGCTGGCAAAAATTTAGAGGTTTTCTTTCATGTAGAAGCCTGAAATTTTGAAATGCATTTTCATCTAAAAACAAAATAAAAAGCAAGATACTGTTAAAAAAATTAAAACAGAAATTGTACCTGGAATATCAAAATCACCTTAGGTAAAGCACTGTAAAAATACAAGATATTGTGGGAAACCTGTAATTTCCTCAGACATCCTGCTGGCCACTGTGATGTATACCACGGTCAAGTGAAACATGATAACAGCGAAAAACACACTTCACGTCTTCCTGTCTCAAGCTCTCAGACCACCCTATCCTTGGAACTAATGGAAAAATCTCAGATAGCAGGAAAGATCCCACAAGGAAAACATAAAACTGCCAGGAGCAGGAGGTATCTCCAGCTATGTCATACAAAGTATCATATAACATTTTCACCCACTTATTTTTGTAAAGTAAGAAACCCTTTTCCCACCAAGCTGCAAGTAAAATTTCACAACATAAAATTAAATACATGTTGAAATCCTGTTTGAACATATTAGATTAAAAAAAAAAAAAAAAAAAAGCTGTTATTCAAAGCACTGCTCCACCCTGAAAATGGTATTTTTATAAGCAACTGAATCCAAAAGGGATGGCTCGTTTCTAGGTTACTCTGTAGAGTGGCTGTCTCAAGAGAGATGAAAGAGCAAAGGTAGGTCTTTCCTGTATATCCCTATCAAGATATTAATGGATGTGATGGGAGAAAGCCTGAAGTGATGTCACTGGAAGCAGAGTGCGCAGTGTTATATGGATCCCATAATGGAGCAGGAGAGATGAGCCACAAACATGAGAGAGGGAAAACGCTGATGAAAATCAGGTAAACAATGGCCAAATGGAAATGCAGTTGGAGCATAAGTGGTTGTGAAATGGGATAAATGGATAAAGTTAAGTTCTCACTAATGGGACTTGGACCACATGAAGGAGCAGAAGAAAGAACAAGAGACTCCATCATTTGAGGGTCCTAAACCCACACGTCCCGCTCTATGAGCCCCTCTAGAAATACCATCCTGTACGGTCTTTCTAACCTACCGCAATGCAACACACACAGCGTTTTTATATGTCAGCAAAGCAACTCATTTTTAAGGATCGTCACAAAAGCAACAGGAAATGCATCTTGCAACATAAATGGTCATCCAGAATAGAAAGGAGATTTTGTGTTAAACACATAAAACCAGTTCCCTGGGGTTAGAGACATTACATAACACCCCCACCAGTTACTAAATGTGATTTCTGTCTCACTGAAATAAGTGAAGACAGGTAACCACTGTAACTGCAGAATCAGAATAATGAACTGGCCAACAGATGGCAGCTGAACCAAATCACCTGATTTAAATAAGATCTGCATTCTCTTCAATCGGGCAAGTTTTGCAAACAGATTTAAGTCAACTGGCAGATAAAAATCAAGCAATTTCAGAGTCATGCTTGCTTGTAATGGATTATAACTTCATTATGAATTATATCTCTGAACCTTCATATTTACAGAAACAAACAGTACTACTGCAGCAACTGAAAGTTGAGGGGAGGGGGGAAATACAATTGCTCGAATTTTGCTCATCGATGATACCATTAAAATAATAAAATAATGTGCTGCACATGAATCTGGCCTCTGATGGCAGCACTTTGGTGAGAGACTGAGAAAACACAAAGCAGAGATGGAGTCCTCAGGCAGTCAGTGAATATGAATTAAAAAAAAAAAAAAAACACCAGAGAGCTTTCTGGCCTGAGGTTAGAGGCAGAGGTTGGCATTATTTTACATTAGAAACAATTCACATTCAAAACTGTAATTGATAGCAGTGAAGTGTTAGGGAAAAGAGACTGTGGTGCTCAGGCAGGCTGACCTGCCAATCAAACTCAACCTTTCTTTGAATGAATAAAAGCTTCATTGCTCTATTATGTGGATCTGGGCAGGCAGCACTAAAGTACCCTGTTTGTCAAGTTTATGTGCACTGCCCCAAGCTACTTAGACACCCATGCTCAATAATAACTTGAAATCATCAGTGATTTTTGATAGGGTTTCTTTTAAAACATTTAGTGTTAATTTTACTAAGTCTCTGGAACTTAAAGAAACAGGAGGGCAATATTTCCACTCTGCTTTGTACAAAGACTGACAGACAATTCTGCTGCTATAGTTAAGGCAGAGAGAGGCTGTTGGCTTTTTTTTTTTTTTTTTTAAACATCTGTGAAACCGTGTAGTCTGAACGCTGCAGGCAACAGCTCCTTATCATTACAGGGAGGAAATGCTTGTCTTGATACTTTTTTTTTTGCCTCTCCTCCAGGCAGGAGAGCTCTTGTAAATAGAACAATTGGCCCTTTGCTAACCACTTGATGGGAGACTTTAGTTTTTCACGATTCCTTCTCTCCCCCAATTGCTGCCAGTCCATTATGCCCCTTACAGCACCAAATCCACTGCTGCTGTCATCCAGATGCACTCATGAGCACTGGGGACAACAGAATTACCTGCAGCAATCATGTTTGTCTTTCTGTTTGCAAACCAACCACCTTTAAAGGTCTGCCTGTCTCTGCTGAGAGGCGCAGTGAGTGCTCAACACTGAGTATGGCCAACGATGGTGATAACCTAAACTGCAGGGTGCTGTTCCTACTCCTTGCATGAGTTAAAGGTTGTCTTCTCCAAACAAATAATTATCAAGCTGATCTTTCAGGAGGGGAATGGTTTGTAAGCAGGAGATACAAGGGCCTAAGGTGTTTAAGAGAGGATTTCACTGCTCAACTTCATGATTTCCTCATTTTTTTCTTTCCTGCTGCTAGCAGTCTTTTGCCTCTTAAATCAAAAGTGAGTGTCTGACCGCTATGGAATACAGGTCTGGTTTTCTGTGCAATGAGAAGCGAGAGATGTCTGTAAAGAGAGGTGAGGGCAGCCTTGAGTCTGGTTCTGGCACCTCTGCCTGCTGGGGGGAGCACCGAGAGCTCCTCACCCTGCACTGGAGCACTGACAAATATCCTCCAGGCAGAGGAATCTGCCTGCACACTCACCCCCCATTTTATTTGATTAATGTGTGTGAGAACTGCTTGTTCTCCCAGCCTCTGCAGTTTGTTTTTACCTCCTAAGTCTCCTTATTATCAAGTATACAAAGTTAGTTTAATGCAGATGTGTACATATTTAAGTTTCTTGTAAAGATGCAATAGAAACTGTTGCTGGGCAATTAGCTCGTTGTGTCCAGATATTCTCGTTGATACACAAATACGATAAACTACGCATAAATACAAGTAAGAGCTCCCCCCAGAGTAGAGGAACAAAGATTGTGTCACCATAAGAAAGCAGCCCTCCAAAGACAACTCAATTTCAAAACCCGATTTAGCAAGCAAAGTTTCTGATTATATTCAGCCACTATTTTTCCAGTTCTCTACACAAGTGATTGTGGGAAAAGCTATTTTTGTAAGTGATGACAATGTTGCAGCAAACTAACTGGGCAGTACTATATGGCTGTAAGTAGTAGCAGAGAAATCTCTCTTAAAATATTTACAAAGCTATTAAAGGGGAGACTGAAGAAAGTGAAGCAGAGAAGAAAAGCATTCACACAACTTCTGTCTTTTAAACCACTGTCCCTCTTCCTTGAGCCCATTGTCTCCCGGGTTTTAAATTATCTTCTAAGTTGTACTTTCAAAGGTGAGGCTCTGTACCAGCGAAGAGACAGGTTGGTTGAAAATAGATTCATCAGGCTTCAAAGGATTATTGTTTGCAAAGAGACAGTACAAACATTACTATTTCACAGTACAGCTATGACATTATTAACCTACTGTGCAAGGATTTTATTGCCAGATTGGTTCATTTATCAAAAATAAGGGAAATTCAAAGCACCATAAGGAAGCTAACATTTCAGCAGGCTTGGCTTTCACTTAACGTCATTAATCTATCTATTTACACAAGAGGCAAAAGCATTCGTTTAGTGGTGTCTTGCCATTCAACGTAAGAGCCTTGATTCAGTTTCTGAGCATCAGTACATCAATACCGCACTTGGCAGCAGAGGAAATATTAGTATTTTTGTTATAATTTTTTTTTTTTACTTGCAGTGTCCCTTCCCTTAAGTGCTGGGTGGAGGATGACAACAGTTGCTGTATGTGAAAAAATATGCATGTGCACAAATACAGCTAACACTGGAGAAAAGATATTAAAATACTGCGATATACATGTCATTAAAAGAATGAAAACTTTTATATGTGAGAATTTGTGTCTGTATGTCATGATATCACAAGGTAAAAGCAAAGAGTATGCTGGGGGAGGGAACATTGAACAATGACTCCTTTTTTTGTAAAGAAACTGATGGCAAACATCTCAATAATTCATGAAGAAGCAATTGATTTTTTTGGCTGGAAGGACTGGCTCCTTTCGACTTGTCCTCTCCAGAGGAAAAGCTCATTAACACAGAGGTGTGTGTGTGTTGGGGGGAAGGAGGGGTGCTCATGTGCACGTGTATGTTCTGTGCTTGTGTGCACACTATTTATGTGCATATTTTTATCAAAAACTTTTAGACATCTCATACAAATGTGATATTATGTCTTTATCTATATACAGACTAGAGATACAAATGCACATACACACAGTTAAAATGCCCTTATGGGTTTTCATTACCATATTCAGACTTCCCTATTCCCAAAGACTTTCATGAAGACCCTAAATTATAGCCTTTTAATTGACCCACCTCCAAAGCATGCAGACTGCTAAGATCCCAAGATGCATATAGTATTTTTGCAATACATTATGGGTCAAATTCATTTCAGGTACAATCCCTCTGCAGTGACTAGTTATATCTTTTGAGAATGTTAGCCCCCAGAGTACATTGACAGCAATTACCCTCATTTTCCTTCAGGAAACATTACAATATATTTGAATGCTACAGAAAGCAAAGGAAAATGTGCTTATTGTCATGGCATCCTCAGATTCCTTATAATGGAAATTATAACGTCTCCAGTTCAGTCTACTAGGTTTTGACCCCAGTGGTAAAAACATAAATGAAGGTTTTTAGTTTTTCTTTTATTGTTGTTGGTAGTGTTGTTGAACTCCCTTCTTTTATCATTGTTTTAAAGATTTTAAAGAGCTTTTTCAACTAGCTGAAAATGTACCATGCAGCACCCAGTACTTTATGAGTTTTAACCCAACAAAGCCAAGGTATAGAAAAGTTAAACTAACGCTGTGACTTCATCCTCATGCCTGAATACCGCAAGTTCACAACCTTGCATATGATGGATAGCATATGTTGCAAGAGGTTGGCACAAAAGCGGGGAGACAAAGAAGTGTTACTAGCCTTACTCTTGAAGGATATACTTTCTGCATGGTGTGCAGAGTTTAAGTAGTTATCCTCTATGAAGGATGTGCAGTCCAACCTCCTACAGTAGTCTGAAGCTTCAGCATTGGCTCGTATTATTGAAAGTCATTCTAGCACCCAGTGATCCATTAACTGTGAAACCAATGAATTTACTCCTCTGCCACCCACCACTGCGCAGTTTCCTCCCTGGTTTTCCACCTCCTTCCATTGCTCCCTTTCTCACCTCCCCATCTTCTCATTTCAGCCTCATAGACAGAAAACCCTTTCCAATGAGAGCACTGCAGTGAGCTGGATGGTTGTACCACCCAGATTTTCCAGATCCCTGCAAACAGGACTGACAGCAGCCCACAGCATGGGGCTATTCAGCATACACCACAAACCTAAGACCTATTGCTGGACAAGGATGCCCCAGTTCCCAGCCCGCTCTCCAATCCCCGATGAATCTACCTATATTGGGATATAATCACTATCCTTGGAAGCTGGCATGTCAAGACATGGCTTTTGTTGTACAGAACATATCAGAAAACAAAGGTGAAGCTATGGATTTTTTCTCTTCTTTCCCATAGAAGACCGTACCACAGCAAAGCAAACAGAGCTTCACTGCATTTAATACATGCTCTTCTTGGCATGTACTTTTGTCCAGAATTACATATTTTTAAACAATATCAAGGGCCAAAAACAACATTGGCTTTGAAAGTTTAAAATTTAGCAGCATGTTTTAAGACTCAGAAGATGGCGAATTATTTTGGTTTTTGCCGGCTATGAATTGCAAACCCAAATGATTAACCTCTCCACTGGGCTCCCTGTTTCCAGGGGAAACAGCAGAAAGGATGATTTCTATGCTTAAATCTCTAAATCAGATTGCACAGAGTAGTGCTGGCAGGTGATAGCTGAGCAGAGGATACATCCTTTTGTCATCAAAACCTTACAAATTATTTATTTGATCAGGAAGGAGAGCTGCAAAAGGCATCATATATTGACAGTTACTATTTCAGGGTGGGTTGCCATCCTTTCCACTTGCTGTGAGAATAAAGAAACAACTCTTAAAATACACTCAACTCTCCATACATTATATTTTTGGTGTGGATGAACATTGAACTTACAGCTCAGACCACAAAGCTAATACATCTCTCTGTAATGGATTTGTGCAGCAGATGATCCTATCAGCTGTGCTCCAGAAACCCTGGGCTTGTTTTTTGGCTTTGCCATGGATCTGTTGTGAGAGTTTGGGCTAATCACTTTAACCAGTTGTGCCTCTGTTCTCTTCTTCCTCGCTGTTGCCTACCTTTGACCACTCATGTACAGTGAGGATGAGTGAGAACAGGACTGGTTTCTGCCATGTCTAGAAAATGTTACGTAGCATCCCAATTTTTGGAAAAGCCATTATATGCTACTTCACAAGTAAATAATTATAACCTATCTATCCATCCCCATTCAAACCCAACTGGTATACCATAGTGTGCATTTTGGGGCCCATCTCCTCAAGAGAACTGTTCACAGATACTGAACAGATTTCATTAGCTCACTTACGACAAGCAATATGAGCCTGCCCTGGCTCTCCATTTATTCTTCAACACCATCTAAAATGTTGCTTCTGACACCAACTAGCTCAGGACTCTCTTTGGATTCTGAAAATCAGCAGCAGATAATTGTAGTTTCTCCTTTTTTTTTTCTTAATTGAACTTCTCACAGTAATAGCTGTTTTACCTGTTCCATATCATATCATCCATATCCAACCCGTTGCAAGACTGCAATAAGGGAAACCAGCATTTCTACATTTAAAGATCTTACGATTTTATATTCAATCTTATTATTCAGGAGGGAGCTAGTCTCAGAGCACCTCGGATTGTCATACACTTAATCTGACAGATTCAGGGTCCCAAGGAGACAAAAAGGATTGCAGACCTAGAACAAAGTCTCTTCAAAAGCAGGCCTTTTCTTGGAGCTTTCCAAAGGATAACACCTATGAACATAAAGTCTTCCATAAAGGCAGATATTGTGCCAAGTATCTGTCTCAGCAGTGGCCAATAGTAGCTATTTAAGAAGACAGAATAGGAACATGGGAAGTGTATCTGAATGTACTCTCTAGCTTCCAGCAATCAAAGTTTCAGTGCTCTCAGGGCCCAGAGGCTCTATCTGAGACCTCATATTTAATAGTCTTTGTCAGATCTATCCTCCCTTAACTTCTCTCTCTTTGAACTCATTTACAGTGTTGACCTCCACAACATCCTGTTGCAATGGGTTCCACAATTTAATTATGCACTGTGTGAAAAAGTACTTCCTCTGTTTGTGTTAAACATGCTATCTGATCATTTTATGGGGAATTTTTACTCTTTGTATTGTGAATTGCTAAGAGTCATTCCATATTCCCTTTGATGATTTCATAGTCTTTATTATATCTTCCTTCACTCCTCTCTTTTCCAACCTTATGATTCCTGGTCTCTATAATCTCTTCTCATACATGAACCATTCCACAGTCCTGAATATCCCTTTTTTATTTATGTATTTTTGCAAAAGATACCTATTTTCTTCACTTATTTGTGTTCTTCTGATCACTATGTTGGAATTGAAAAAGCAGAAGCCAGGGGAATCGTTTGTAAATTTGTTTTCCTCACACAGCTCTTTTTGCTATTTTTAAAATACTTTTTTTTTTCTCTGTAGAATTTCTTTAAGAATCAATGAAATAGATGGTTTTCTTAAATGTGGTCACACCTCTCTAACTTTATTTCAACTGATAGAAATTTATAAAAGCCAAATACAATGTTTCGAAATCACATTATGGCCATTACTAAATTGCCAATGAACAGAAAGATGCCAATTGAAGGGCAGGTGTACAGAAGACAAGTTCTTGTAAAACGTGGTTAGACAGACCCTGGAGTCCAGGGCGTATCAGGGAAGGGATTTTACTAATCTTGGTTACTTTCCATTTCCTTCCTTTAATACAGTAAGTGATGCTCCATTATTTGCTACTTTATTTGCTCCGTTATTTGCTACTTGAGTTTGATCCTCTTGATCCCCACCATCTTGACAGCCTCGCACTTGCTCCAGTTTCGCATTAGGAATAAAGATAACGAGATTTGTGAAACAGCGTGAGTTATTCACTCTGTCTTGAGCTTCCACCACTGAGACCTTCCCAGCCACTCGCTCCCGACCATGTTGTCAATAGCTATCCCATGCACTAACTCTGTAATTAGTTGCTTTTGCAAAAAGCTAATTAAAGTTCACATCTGGAAACAAAGTTCTTGGCTAATCTGCATTTTTAATTGTTACTTTGTACATATCCTTAACCATTTTATTGGAGTCTGATCCCTCCTCACAGAGGCTTAAATCAGTTCATTACCTTCTAGCTGCTGCCTTACATTTAATAACACATCCAGCGCAAGTAAGTAAATCAAAAAAGCCTTCATGAGCAATCTGCATAGCCCATAGCTCATCAGGAGGGGGGACAACAATGTTCATAGAGCTGCTCCTGTGCTTGGGCATAGACATCACCAATCTCCTCCAAGCAGCACAAAGGAGAAAGGAGAGGCTAAATTCGTCTACGCATACATTCAGCACTGAGAACATCTCACTACCGGCCCTGAGTTAAAGGTCTCTGGCCTACTGCAATACCATGTAGTGAGATTCACAGTTTTCCCTTAATATATCCCTCTGCTTTCTTCTCCAGATTCCAGCTTGGTTTTCATGTTTTTGCTATGAAGAGTGTTGAGAGTGTTTCCCTGCTGTAGGTGTCAGAGCTTGCAGGGTGCAGTCACCCGGAGTGCCTTTTTCTGGATTGTGATAAATGAGCAAATTCATCCCAACCTTTCAGACTTCAGGGATGCAGTCTGACTTGTCCAAAGCTTCAGCTACTCTTTGCATGACTCGTAAAAGTCCGTCCTATTTCTCGTAGCTATATGTATGGCAGAAGCATACAAGTCAATGGCATCTCTCCAGGATTTCCTTTTTGGTCAACTGTGAGGAGCAAAGAAGCCTTTCAATACTTTATAACAACCTCTCAGTCTTCTGTCAAGAAATTTCTTGTCATCTATCAGAGGACTCTGCTTTCTCCTTCAAGTTTCTTTTTTTTTTTTTGGATGTGAAATATTTCTGACTGTGGGGGCTTTGGGAGCTCTAGGGACTTTTCTAAGTAGAAAGTTCCTTTACCAGCTCTGCTTATACAATTTCAAACCTCCCCTCTTGTTCATTCTGCAGTCTCAGCTGCCACTTGGCAGCCCTCATGTTTCCTTATTAGTTTTTGAATTCTCCGGTTTATATGTATTGCCCTTTTTTATGCTTAGCGTATTGATTACAAGAGGGCATGCACAACTAATTCCTCTTTGGCTGACAGCAGGGCTTGCAGACAGACTCTTCGGAGCTAACAGGGGAACCTTGCACAGCTTGAATCAAAAAAGACTTAAAATGCCTTATCTGGACAGCCACAAGATGGGGACAAAACCCACAGTACCTTCTCTGAATGGGTCATACAATTTTTAGACATTACACTATACCAACTCCTGTTACTCAAGTGTCTCCCTACACTGCATCTTCAAAAATCCTCAGTTCTTCCAAATGACATCAATGTGAAGTGTAGCATTAGGCCCCTCTGTTCAGTCTTCTAACAACACAGTTATGACATATCCTCCACTTCAAAATAAATCCCATGCATTACGTCAACATTCCAAACTGAATTTCTCTCTAATTTCCTCTCACACCAGGCTGTAGCATGACAAAGTAGCACAAGTGCGAGGAAACCTATGCACCAACAAAAATAAATCACAAAATTAAAAACATAGTAAGGATATCAATACTACACAGAAGCTTTTCTGTCATCTGTTTTGCCATTGAAGTTAAATATATTTTATGCTGTCTAAGAATTTTCCATTCCTGATATACCACAGATTTTGGCACAGGAAGGAAATGCTTCTATCAAGAGAAGATGCAGCTAAGCTGGCCACACATAGCAAAGCACAGAAGATCACTTGAAGCCATCTAAACTGAAACCTGAAGCTTCTTTCCAAATGACAAGCAGTGAAAGAAACAATATTCATCAGCCATGGTGCCCTCTACAGGTTTTGGAGTCAACTGTTGAGCTAACTAGGACACTCTGCACTTCTCAAACTTTGGTTTCAAACTCCTGGGCAAACTCCAGCAGAAACCTTTGCATCGCTTTCCACTCACTTTATAATACAAGAGATGCCCCTGCCAGCTTAAGAACCAAACTCCTAGTACTAAAGAGACTGAGAAAGATAATACAGCCTAATATGAAAGAAGTAAAGGCATTTTGCAACCTGTAGGAAGCAATCACAGGAGACACAGCAGGCACAAATTTCAACATGGGGGAGAAGAAAAGATTGAAATAACAGATTTGTGTTCACTTGGCAATGCCAAAGCAGCTGAAAACATGAATTCAGTGAAGTAATCTGAAGTAGAGCGGAGAATCAGAAGAAGGAAAGTAAGAGGACTGTCTCCAAGGAGAAGATTCTCCAGTTTCTAGCAGATCTTCAAAGAGGTGTCACTAAATGAGAAGATACAAGACTGATCTGAGACTCAGAGCAGGAACAAACAGCTGGGAGAAAATGAGCGGATCAGGAAGGAGTACGTGTGACTATTTTGAATATGGTTAATGGGGGAGAAGAGGTCCTTGAACTTGTCTAGGGTGAGGTCACTATCGGTGACGTTAGCTCTAGAGAGCACTACCATTGTTCTGCCTGAGGTCTTCCCCTTTGGACGGTCAAAAGAAAATAACTGTTTTCACCATCTTCTTTTTTAATTTCAAGACACAGCGGTTCAGCTCCAGCTGTTTCCACACCCTGCTTTACATCTACGGTCCATCTGACCTTTTCTCCCTCCCCCGTCCCCCGGCCATTTCCTCTCTTCTGAGCTCTTCAGAACAGCTTATACCAAACAATATTTAGCCCTAATTCATTCTTGCTCCATTTGGTTACCTATCTCAGCTACAGAACACAAAATAGCTGCACTTCTCTGACCTGACAAACACAAAAACCTTATGAAAATATTGGCACTTAAATTCTAACACAAAAGTCAATGCTGCCCCAGCCCCCTCTCCCTCATTTTCAATCTCAAGCATATATATTATTAACCACCTTTTTTTTTTTTTTTGCTGCTTATGAAAGAATACATGGTCGATGTGATCTTGTGTCCCTGGGATTAGGAGTTAAGACATCCCCTATAAATCAGTGTAATCTTTGTAACAGGACATTGTTGCACTGAGCATTCCTGTCTGTATGATGCATTTTCAATTACTCTACATGTTTTCTACTTAGTAAGCCAGCTTAATTCTTCCCTATGTCACAATATTAGAACATGTCCCAGGTTAGAAAAAAGGAGCAATCTTAGAGCCCTTGTAAGTTGTTTAGCCTCTGGCACTTATAAATCCAAAAACACAAGGGAAATCCCTTTTCCTTGCTTGTAATATGCCTTTAGATTTATTACTTAAAGAATCTGTTCACTTAATCCTCTGTTGAGGTCAGGGTTCATCTGCATTCTAATAAAGGTTTTAGTAAGAGTAAGACCAAATAAAAAAATTCAAGGAGCTGTATATGCCTGTGTAAGCAAGCAATGCTGCAGACAAAGTATATTCCCAAGTAAATTCTCCACCAGGAAAGAAAAAGCAGGAGGAAAAAAAAAAAAAAAAAAAGCAGGATGCTTTAAATTACTCTACACAAATCCAGACCATCTATCTTGGGCTGCTCTCTTCGACAGCTTGGCCAGGGTGGGCAGGCAAGGCAGAGGCTAAAGAGCTCTTTAGGGACCAAATTACTGTTTCAAAATGGGCCTGCTGCTCCAAGTATATGACAATATTATCTGAGAAATGTTACAGACATTGTGTGTCCTTCAGAGTTCTGCTAACACATCTCCTGTGATTGGAGGCATGTGTCACTACAAAAAAAAAAAAAAAAAAGTTCATTATAAATAGACCTCAAGGATATCTGGATGTAGAATTAGGAAAATGACCAAAATATGGCTACAAAACTTATTAGCATTTCATGTTGATGATCACGTTTGGATTTCCAGAAATCTATTGCACAGATGTTTTATGTTGTCCCTGTCTTTTCAGGGGGGCTTGTTTAATTTATTGGATTTTGTGTTGGAACAAAACAGTGCTACAAATTCCCTAAGAGGTACAACAAGAAAGAAACAAGATGATGCAGAAAAGTTATCATAGCCTGGATTTCTAACAATATGTGTATAAACAAGCATGTCTGTGTACATCTGTGTGTGCAATAAAAAATATTTTTTCATTACTGCAAATGAAAAAGTCTCTCTAGCTATTTCTCACTCTCCTGTACAACTTTTACACCATAGCAATAATTTTTATAGACAGTGTAATTTGGAAAATAATAATAAAAAGCCCGTTTTCATTTTCTCTGAAACCCCCTCCTTATAACTTGATGTCATTTCTGACATCAGCATCTGTGCAGCATTTTCAGGATTTCTCCTACTTATCAATCCAGACCTAGCACAGAACCCACCACCCTTAGTGCTACAGATATTTCATGAACACCAAAAAAACACCAAACAACTGCAACTATGAGAACTGATTGAAATAATGTTACACAGCATGCTGAAGGTACAAATCCAACTGCAAGCAGTTTGCCCTTCTTTCAGAGATGTTACTGTATGGAGCATCCCTCATCCACATTACTCTGACACAAAGCAGTTTCTGAAGTGGAAAAGAGGAAATACTGCTTTGCTTCACTTTTCTTAGGAGATCACTTCTTCCTGAGATAGTAAAACCTCCTCCAGACCAAGTGTCTACGGAAGAGGGAGGGTACAAAGTTGAGGGGACAAGAGAATTTCCTTCACCTCTTTACCACCTGGCCTTGCCCTGGTCTGGCAATGTGATACTGCGTTCATTGGAAGTCTTCTGCATCAGCACAAGCAACACAACTTAGGAAGGGGAAGCTAAGTTTTAAGCTTTCCAGGAAAAGGACCTGTATTTAATCACGTTTGCTTCAGCGCAAGCCCATTATCTTCGATAACAAACAAGACTTGGGTTCTTGAATTATACTACGCAGAACAGCCATTTATTAACCAGGTTGCGAAAATTGCTAAGTCGTCAGAGGGCTGTAACACCTACTGTGAATGTTGGCATAGATTTATGTTCAGCCCTGTTCACAAACAACCTAGGAGTATTCAAAGGAAAGTTTCCATACCATATGCTTCTCTCAAGATTATTTGTTCTGCTAGCACACTGTAACTTTTTTTCTTTACTTTAGGATCTAGGAAAAAACAAAAGAAATTCATTCTTTGGTGTAGAGCATCTCAAAGATCTGATGCCAAGCTGAGAACACCATTCCTGCAGCAGCAGCATTGGGCCCTTAGTTGAGTATGTGCTGATTTTGGAAAAGGCTTTTCCTTTCCAAAAGCTGGAAATAGAATCTGTTTAAGATGATCCATCGCCAAATTCAGGTGTGGGGATTGGGGTGTGTGTGTGTGTGTGTCAAAATTTGCATTTTTTTTTTTTTTGGACTATGATAAACAACTAAACCCAATTCGTTCTTATCCAGATTTGTGACATCACAGCACCACTGACCTCCATATCTCTTCTGTTCACTTACACCACCAGATATTAAAGGCAAGCATATCTTTTTCTTTCTCATGTGTGTGGTCCTCACTGGTATACACATAGATTGAGAGCCATTATGTTAGGACTAAATCACCCTCCATGAGGTGAGGTCTCATTGTCAGCTAGCACTAGGCCTCTCCAGAGCGGTGTGAATGTACGAGGAGATATTTGTGTCATTGAGAGAACAATTGATTAGTTGGACAATAAATTAAATTCCTCAACTCTTTGATCAGGTAAGCTCTTGAATAATATTTCCACTGCATATGAGCAAACAGTTTTCTGAGGTATTCCTGATTTTCTGGCCATAGTTTAAAACACAGTTCTTCCTGGGAAGCAAATTATTCCTATTCTGGTCAGAGCTCGTGCTCCAATCCTAAAAGGAGCGAGCTGCCTTCTGTTGGCTGTCTTTCCCCAACCTCTAAAGGCTTAACTCAAGCCACAAAAGTTAGTGGCTGGAAACCAAAGGCAATCACCCTTCTCCTGACTAAATCCCAAATTGCCATCTAAAGTTCCCCACATTCAGCTTTCCAATCCCTTTATTAGACTATTTTAAAAGCAAATCACAGTGGGGTTCCAACAAAGACCACATCTCATTGTTACAGGCTTGACTGTCAGTAACTAAAGATGTCACGCATGCAGAGTGTGCTCTGTGATGAGCAACCGTGTCAAAGAGGGTTCTCTGTTAAAACACTGATACTTTAAGAGTGGGATTTTCAAACGCCTTCAGCATTCATATAACTGTTCAATGACATTGCTCCCCAGTTAGGCCAATATTGAACACTTTTGAAAATCCCATCCTACATGTTTACACAGTCTTTTAATCATCTCTGTCCAGGCTGGCAGACCCTGGGTGCCAGAGAAAGAGGAAAAGGATTTAACAAAGCAGAAATAAAAATAAGTAAAAACTATCTAAGGTTATAACAGTTCCTTTAATAAAAGGTTGTTGCTTTTTAAGAGTAAAATAATGTATGTTTTTAACACATACACACACAAAAAAAAAAAAACAGCTTTTTGCTAATACTCAAAAATTACAAGTAATCTATAAATAAAGCAGTATTCCAACAGAATCAAACAATCCAGCTTGGATACACATATTTAAAGCCCAAGGTTTAATAAGCAAACCAAAGAATACTATCATTAGAATTGTAGACAACATGGTCTGTAACATCAGGGAGAGCTGATTAAATGGGCAGTTTGTTCCACAATTTGGTCAGTGGCATTTTGGCAATACAGTATAAATGGGTGAGGATTAAGTCATTTCTCAGCTTTCCTTGGCAGAGTCTTTTATTATTTACAATATTTACTTCAGGGAAGTCTTGGCGTATGTCATATTTATCTTGCTGAAAAATGGGCCCATAAATGCATATCACCTCTTGAACAAAGCAAAGCGTTGTGGTACTAATTTGGTTCATGAAGTGCGTAATTCAGCCTCTTTGCACAGGGGCAACATTTGTCTCCTGCTTTATTAAACAACTGTTAAACCTTTTTCTTTTTTTTTTTTTTTTTTTTTTTTTTAAACTCAATACTGAAATGGGCCAGACTAATGCCACATATACCTTGGCCTTCTGGAGGGCTGCTTGCATACAAGAATTGTCTTCAGCATGCACCCACCACCAGAGGTATGAGCACAGATGGGACTGCAAGACCAGAAGGCACGTACAGATCTAGCACTTTCAACAAGTGGGGATAAGAGAGCAGTGAGTCCACAACAACAATGCAAAGAGAATTTCTCTGCTAACCTCTTTTCCTTATTCCCCAAACAATCAGCTCTTCCAACCCAAAACTCCCAGCTCAGAGAACAGCTCTCGCTGCAAAGGGTTTGTCAGCCCAGCTAACAACATCTAGCTCCAGAAGGTTAGGACATGGGGTGAACACAGAGCCTGCTCATTTCTGAGTCGTGATTTGGGGATAGCAGCAAATAGAGCCATGCCACATATTCCAAGAGCATCAAAAAAAGAAGGAGAAAAAAAAAAAAAAGCCAGGAGCATTACTGACTGCACCTTCCAGTAAAAATTTCCTCTCCCACCAGCAGAAATGCCCAATATTATCCCGATTTGCCCATATCACTGAAAGCTCTGGCGTTTTACTTTTCAGTAATCACATCTCTGATGACCAATTCCACCTGTTGAGAGCCCTTTCATGCTTCATTTCAGACTAAGTCCTGAGTGAGGTCTTTGCTATCTGACCTAAAACATGTGTCTTAGCAGCTCTACACCTGGCTGGTGGTTACCACCACCTGCACTGTGATATACATAAAGTGCTGTAAAGAAGAGACGGAGGAAACAAACAGGCGATCTCCAGTTATGCACCTTTTTTTCTAAAGCAGACATCTTATACACAAATGGGTTCAGAGTAATTTGATATTATAGAGGGAGGGAGGAATGATGTGTGCAGCTTGCAAATGCAGAGAATAAATACACATTTTTAGTGAATTGAGAGTGTTTAAAATAATTTCACAGGCAAGATTCACTTATCACCACAGGTGGCCTGTGTAATAGATGTTTTAGTTGAAGATGCAAAAATTCGGAGTCGCAGGAATTGTTGATTACAAGCAAGAGTGTTTGCACTTAAAATCCTATCAAAACTGATCTTTGTAAGTAAATAATATTAGACTAAGCTATTCTCCAGGGGTTATTAAGTGTGTACTCAGAAAATGGCATTGTCTTAATGTTAATTAATTTGAGCAAATGGGGTAAGGAGAAAAGGAGCTGCTTTCATGAAAGTTTCTCATTTCATCTTCAGATATACACTAGAGCAAGAGGTGATGATAATAATACTGCGTTCTTAAGTATTGTTTTCCAAGAAAAAGAACGCATGAATAATTTCCATGTAGAAATACTGTGACTGATATTCTAGGCAGGAGATCAGCGAGGAGGAGCCCAGAAACACAGAACAATGGCTAGATGTGCTGCCTCCTCTCATTCTCCTCACTGTGACCAGTCAGGCACCAGCCTGGGCCCCACCACCTGGTTTTGTTCTGGGACGCTGCTGGAGCGTACAGTATCCTACACAGACAGTTACAGGGTCAATAGCCAAGCTACCAACAACCTAGCTCAGGGGCAGGTCCTGATGAAGCAGTCACCTCTCACCAAGAAAGAAAGAGAAGAGGCAAGAAACAATGAGAAAAGAGCCCTTAAAATAAAGGTATGTGCTTTAGGATTTTCAAGCAAAGACATTGCTCTGATTCCCTTTCATCTGCAGCACTTACTTTGTGCAGCTGCCTGAGCGATGCTGCTTTTGGGTCCCAGGCAAGCAAAACAAGCACACAAGAATTACTGAGGTGCTGTCTACCATTTTGCCCTCCTGTACCACAGCCTGACAGACCTTTCTCCTTGCTTATTTTGTCCCAAAGTTAGGATGTCAGGCTTTCCTTAGCCATACTTGAAAATGGTAGAATAGCACCTCCTCCTTACCAACAAGCCAAAACATATTAGAATAACAATTTAACAAAGCCATTAGATACCATCCTAGGAGATCTTCAATTTTTCTCCCATTTGTGCTCCATCCTATTTCTTCATTTTCCTTTTAAAATGAGCATTGTCCTTCAAAGCTATTATTTACTTATGAGTATGCTGTGTCATAAACTTCCTATGCTGCTTCAATAAGCCTCTTTCTCTTCAACCATTTTTCATTATTTTGTTTTTGTTTTTTTTTTGATGCTAGGCTACCTGGCATTTGTTGCACCCAACAGGAGAAGGCACTGGCTGGCTCACAGTCATCCAAACGACAAAGACAACTGATACCACAGGGTGTTTTCCCTGGAGTATTTTCTGGGATGATGTGGCAGTGCTGGGGAGAGCCTGATGGATTGATTCATGCACCCAGTCACTTGCAGAAAATTACAGGGGACAAAAGCACATATAAAGAAGTAGCATTAAAATGCAATGATGTCTGTGCATATGGTAGAAAGAAAGGCAGTTTAGTCCTACAAAGTTTTAATTGCCATTTGTCTGAAAAACTCACATAACTCAGCCATCACTTCTGAGTACTACAGCCTTCCTTAACAGAGAACGACAAAAGCCAGATAGCCCCCATGACATCCTTAGCATCAAATACACTGACTTGTATCAAAAAAAGGTCCTGTTTTTTCATTGTGTTCTACGCATATGGAAAATGTCATGAAATAATGGCAATAATGCTACAAAAAGATGGCTTTTTTTTTTTTTTTTTTAGCATTATTAAAACTACAAGAGGAACCAAAAATTTCCATTTGGCTAGAATAACATACTATCACAGAACCAATGTCTGGAAAACAAACAAAAAAACATGTAAAAGCATATTGACGGTTTATGCCCCACCTGGTTCCCATGCTCTTGTGTAGAGCCTGTAAGCAAGTATCTAATGTAGCAAAACCTGTCATATACTGCTCAGATGATATTAAGGACAGATACATATTACTTGCAAAGATAAGAAGCAGTATAAATACACATAGTGGAAGTGAGAAAATACAGATTTATTATCAATTTGTGGCTCAAATCCCATAAACTGCTACACAAACAGGAAAGACAATCCATGAAAGTTTTGTATCTACGGACACCATACAGGATTAGCTTCTACCATATCTACTAGCGCAATGGATGCAGGTTTTTCCCTCTGGATTTTGCCATAAAAACCTAACACGCAGCTATTTGACGCAGTTATTTTCAGCTCCCAACAATCTGTTGCTCACTACCAGCTTGTAGTGACTACACAGTGGCTGTTATATATGCGTGGATATCCTATACCGTGCTTTCAGTATTCTGAATGCTACAAATAATAATGATGGGGCACAGCAAGCTGACAAACTTTCTAACAGACTGACATTAAGACTAGGAATTTTTCCAAAGGAAAAGAGGCATATACTGCCTGCCTAAGAAAAACATCTTCCGAATGGTGCCTATCCAATGCCAACCGAATCTACACTCTTTCTTCCATGCATCAATGCCACTTCGTTCAGACTGGCTGGCTTTCTCGGCAGTGACCCCTTCTTGCCTTCTGTATTATTTAAGGAGATTTATAGCTGGGTGTCTCGTGTGGTGAAACATGAGCTCTGACCCCCAGGCTTGGAAGTCGTCAGGGAGAAACATTAATATTATGCCACATTAGGAAAGAAAACTCATCAGTAGCAGCAAACCAAATGACAAAGTGAAACATGATGCTTCTTGTCACACATGACACTGAACAGTTAAATGCACCCAAAAAGTTGTGCCCTCTAATGTGTCACCTACTATTTTGCACCAGTGCAGTGACTGGTGGTCCAGATCTCAGCTGCTGTGTCTCAGCTGGGGCTGGGGCTAAGGCTAAGGCTGATACCCAAGAACCTACAGTTACTGCAAATAGGCAAATCTCACTGCTATGCCAAAGTGCAAATACAGACAATTATTGTCAAAAAAAAAACAACAACAAAAAAAAAACTTAACACCTAGATACTCAGGATGAAGAACGGGAGGTGAGAAATAGATACATAACCTACAAGTAGGGCATGAGGAGTCATAGCACAGAGATGTGAAATGGCTTCTCCAAAAACGCACTTAGAAATCTATGCCAGAGGAAGGGACTCTCCTGAGACCCCATCCAAACACCTTACACCACATCACTCTTCACCTAAGTTCTCTACAACTTTTATTTACATAACCAGCAAAACCATTTCATCAACAAACATCTGGGTTTCAAGACAGATCACTGAACACAAAAGAATGCAAAACCTTAGCAAATTTTGAGAAAGGGCTGGCTACTTTTAATGATTTGTAAAATCAATTATGATGCTTTACGCTAAAAATAGACACAACAAATGTAAGCTTCAGGGAATTATCACATTAGGACAGAGGCAAGCAAGGAATTTCCAATTCGAATCCTATGGACAGAGCTTTGGCTTGACATACAATTTGACATAAGCACACACACGTATATGTGGGTATCTATAATTTTTCCTCCACCTTCCTAGAAACTGCTATCTGTAATATATGAGACCATACAGGTTCAATGTCTGAATTAGGAACGCAGAATTTGCTATGTTGTAAATGTAGTTACTAAAGATACACATGCATTTTCCTCAGATGTCTGTTTTGCACGTGACCGTATTTGTCAATAATTAACTGAAATAATAAATTTGAAAGAAAGGGGAAATGAAAGGAGAAGAGGAAGGAAAGAAAAGAGGAAGGGAGGGAAAGGGACAAACTCTTGCTGTTTCTGCTTCTTAGAATGGGTCTCAAAAAGACCTCAGCACTTGAGCTACCTCGATGAAATCAGAGGAGTAAAGACATATATGTTTAATCGCTAATGCAGATATGACTTTTTAAAAACCATATATTTTATTTAAATATGATTTCCTTTTCATAATAAAAAATGTATTACTATGTACCTTCTGACTAATCTTAGCAATACCTGGTAATTTTCCCATATCTTTAAATATTTCTTAGAACAAATGGTGTTGGGTCAAGGCATACAACATGTACATGCAAGTATGAGCTTAAAGAAAGTCCTCTTCTTCATTTGTGGATCTATATTTGTTTTTTTTCTGGACCTGGTCATTTTATGCTCCTATTTATAATATATGGAAAACCAAAAACTGAGCAGGCAAGAGTTTTCTTCACAAAAACTCTGATTCTTAGGGCAAAATGGGGCCCTGGCAGGCATTTTCACTAGCATTTCACATATAGCATTTGTACCTTGCTGAGCTCTTCTAAAATTCCAACATGCCAGAGCAGTTGTGAAGCCCTGTTGTAATTTGTACCTCTCCTGACATACAGCTAATACCATAACTTATATGCACCACTAAGCATGGACACAGCCCCTCTTCTTCTGTATGGTCTGCTCGCTGGATGCTCACAGGGACATACATAATGCAGAACTCTGCTGCAGCAAAATTGGAGAATCAAGAGTATTTCTGGTCTTTATAGGGTGTGTAGAATAAAATATGATCACCTTTGCAAGGCCAAAACCCTGGCTTCTGTAAAAGGTATACAACAGTAATGGCTTACATATTTCTTTCAAAAAATATCTGCTCATTTTATGAGAAATCTAAACCAGCTTGTGGCATAACATGTAAACCCTGGAATTGCTGGGGTAAAATTTTGGTTGCATAAATATTGCTAATTTGATAAAGAAAACTACACAGGGGAAAATATATATATATATTTTTTTTTCAACACGTTCTCCCATCTTGTCAAAAATTTACACAACCAATAAACGTTCTCAAAGGTTTGGCCTAAGTCACGCCCATCAACACAGAGGTTGTGGAGCACGTACAGTTTTCACTTTTCAAGAAAATGAAAGAACACAAAAGAACATGAAACCTTCCTGGCTCATTCAACCTACCAGTTTCAGAGCTATGCTCCTATCCTTGTAAGATGAGTTTAAATTTACCTTCTGACACAGTCAGAAGTTTTATATATATATACACCATGTAAATATAAAAGAGCACTACACAGAGAGAAGCAGGGAATAAAGAGAAAATGCATATAACTAACACAAGAATAGAAGTCTAAGTTGCCTTGAGACAACTGCACATTTAAACTATGTTTTTTTGTTTGTTTGTTTGTTTGTTTTTTGGTTGGTTGGTTGGTTGAGTGTGCAGACTTGTAATTAATTCAAGATCCAATAATTGCAAATACATTAGCAAATATCAAAGACTGAAATCAGAATACAAACAGAAATGAGGGGGATATTTTCAACAGATCCATTATTTGTAAAGGACTGTCAACTGTCTATACAACAACAATGAGTATTCAGTTGAAGT